>NW_024530266.1:2687275-2781548 GCF_017590135.1 Pyrgilauda ruficollis
GGGGGGGGGGGAGGGAAATGCAGTCCATAACTACTCTGTTTGAAGTAAAGCCTTGCCTCTTTTCCTCAGAAAGAGTTCAGATATGTCTTGAAGAATCCTTCCCCACTGCTCTTCCCTCCTCCTCGAGCAAGGACCCAAGAGTGTTTGCTCTTGCTTTCATCTCTCTATCCACTTCCTCCACCCTGAACGGGAGCTCAGGGTCAGCCATTCTCTTGTTCCTCTAGCAGGGAGCCTCCTACGACATGCAGGCACTCCAAGGAAACTCCAAGAAACTTGTCTTCCATGAGTTAAACCAAAAATAGCACACGTACAGCCAGCCAATACTTCCTCCCTCCCTCCCTCCCCGCTCCTGTCAGAACAGATTGCATTTTGCTTCTGTTTTGATTTTTAAAGGAAAACATTCTGGACAGAAAGAGAGTATGTTTTCCCACTAGAAAATGTTAGTTTTCTTTGAAAAAAAGAAGAAAAACTCCCCCCTCCTCCCAAAACCCAACCCTATTGGGATCACACTGTAGGGCTGCAATGCCTCCGTGGTTTCTTCTCGAGGCAACTCCCCTAGAGTGGCAGGGCCAGCAGGGAAGAACAGTCAGAGTGTTCAAATGAGTCAAAAAGTGTTCCATTTTCAAGTGTTTTGGCTCACCACTGGAGCTGCTGGTCACCTCTCCCACAAAACTGAAATTGTCTTCCGTGCTGTTTCTGCAGGAATGCCATGGGGCTCCACGGGCTGCCAGAGGTACCTGCCGTGGCTGTGAAGCTCAGCACGGTGGAAAGCTGATGTAAATGGTGCATTTTAGGACAAAAAATTCAGAGAAAGGAGATGTTTCATCCTCCCTGAACACAATGCTGTGTTTCTGAACATGCAGAGGGATTTCCAGTACAAGCAGGACTTCTCCTATTTATAACTCTTGTTCTCTGGCAGTTACTCTGTCATGGGAAATTATTCGTCCCTAATTCTTTGTGTTGATGGAGATGCCTTCCCAGCTGCTACCCAGCCATGCCATGGAGCTCAACACACTGGGATGAGGAACATCATGGGAACATCAACCCCAGCACAGGTAGATCCACAGAAGGATCTCTTCCAGTGAGGAGACAACTGCTCATGGCCTGACAGCTCATTCCTAACAAGCCAGGGAGGTTCTTGGCAACCTGAGTGCTGCTAAAGTAGCAGTCTGCTGTCACCAGATAAGGAAACCACTTTCTCAACATTACTGATAGAAGAGCAAAGTACTGACTGCCTGTACCTCCCCAAAGCCTCACATGCACAGCATTAAAAGCCATCCAGTAGTGGACTATGTAAAATCTCACTGGAAGGTTAAAGAAAAGAAAAAGAGAAAGCTGGCTTTGATATTTTAATTGCCATTGCATTTGACAATTTTAGGCTTTGGCTAGAGCAAGGATCTAAAAGACTCCTGCTAATAACTGCTTTTGCATTTACAGTCATAAGGCTCTTAAAACAAATTTTATGAGCAATACTCTAAAACAACTCCAGATTTTCTGACTTCCTAAACCTTTTAAAAAAAGTCCAAAACACTGGAGTAGAAAAGCACTCAAACAGCATAGATATTTTGCTAAAACCCACCCCTACACTGTTTCAGGTCAGCTGTGCTGCTGTTAGATACCCAGCAGCAGAACCAAGGCCAGCCAGAGCACCTCTGACGTTACTGTGCATGTCACACCCCAACCTGGACAGACACGGCACCCAGGGCATGCCCACAGAATTATTTCCACCACTTTCCCCAAGGTGTTCTGGGCTGCCCTCTAGTCTCAGCAGGTTTGGGGATCCCACAACCACCCCCAGGAGGCTGCGCCAGCAGGTTTGTAGGTGTGTGCTCACAGCTGTGTGCAGCACATCACCCATTAGTTTTAAACAGGTTTTTGCTGCACTAATTTTACTGTCACTTGCTTTAAGGGAACAGCTGGGCTTGCTTCTTTGGTGTTTGTATTTCCAAGCAAGTCAGCCAAGACTGGCCTGTGAATGCAGCAATGAAAGGCCCCTCTCAGAGAGCCTTTCCCTGGGCATCCAACAAAGGGGAAAACGAAGAGCTAAGCCTGGACGAGACCCAAAGAGCTCTTCATATGAATAACTGCAAATGGGAAAAAGATGCCCCAAGAGACAGAGCTGGAGGCAAGTTGTGGCAATGGTTAATAACTCCCAAGGCTGGCAAGGCTGAGGATTATTTAACAGCCCAGCATGCCAGTGGCATTGGATGGACACCATCACCCTCTGAAATCCTGAAGGATTTTGTTCAGTCTGCTTCTAAGTGACAGCTGCAGATGAAGACAGAGCTTTTTGCTTTTCCAGCATTGAACAAATTGCACTTTTCAGCAACACCTGCCCAAGGTTTCTGCTTCCGTCTCGTTCTCCTCGTACCTTCTTAGTCAAACAGAATCCAGCCATCATTTTAACTTTCAATCCACAATGGAAAGGTCAGATCCCGTGGACAGAGGCCAAAGCCTTTGTTTGCAGCCCCAAATAGGATTGCATTAGTTAAGCCTTAGCTGCCGTTCTCAATTTTCTTCATTCACAGTATACACTGGCAGCCAATTTAGTTGAAAGAAATTTGGCAACTGCTCTTGGACCTTCATCCTCCACTGTTGCTTTCTCCCCCAGTTAAACCAACTATTTTCCTTTGCTATTAATGACAGATACTAAAGCATCTCACTAGTGCCTAAGCAGAGCAAACAAATGTGTGCCTGTTCAGGAATGACTTGGCCCAAACCATGAGGATCTGATAGCAATTAGTGCCTATGTACAGAGACTTTTTTCTTTCTATTGAAGCATTTCCATATATATCACAGAGCACATCACCACCCAGCATGCAAAAAGTGACAGTATGCACAGGATGATGTATCTATCAAACTAAACAAAACAGGAATTCAAACCCCTGAGGGCTGCACAGGGATGACAATGGGATGTGTAATGACTGGGAGGGTGGAAGCCTAACTGCAGGCATGGTGGATTTTGTCTATGGAACAACTTGATGCAGTATCTGTAGGTTTTTATGCTTTGGTTTCAAATACATAGCACTATCAGTACTTTTTAGGAAGAACTAAGAGTGTGAAGACCCTAAGACTTCAAAAGTGGCCTTCAAATACTGCTTTTCACATAATGGACCTCTCCCACTATGGAACAGGATAAGTCTCAACCTGGACATCACCAGATGGAATGACTTGCCAGAAGAAGGGGGAAGTGGATGTGTCATCTCCTGGCCTGCACCACCAGCATGCACTTACCTGTGGCATTGGTTTCTCATCAGTAAAATGGAACCTGTATTCATGGGCATACACAGTGAACTCACAGGTGGCTATGCCATGGAAATCTGCAGTGTGAAAGATGCTTGCACACAAACCCCTTGGCATGCTGGAGACCTCCAATGGTTCTTTCCCAAAATGAGTGGCCGTGAAAGGCAAGTATCACCGAATGCAATGAGGATTTTAATTTACTATATTCCATTCAAAAGCTGCCTCCAGTCAGGTTAATCAAATTCTGCCAGCATAATTTCATACATTCCCCATGTTTTATTTATTCCTCTGACACGTTAAGAGGAGAAGATGCTGGTTTGTCCGTGGGTCCTGGCTACCAACAAATATCAGGACTGGAAGTTGTGCTGTTTGCTCAGGGCACCAATGAGAGGTTTGTAACAAAATCACCCAACACTGGCACCATTTATTGACTTTGCAAAACAGACAGTTTTCTAACTCACCATCATTAACTGATCCCATGAAAGTCAGGCTTCAAAGAAGGAGAAAGTCCAATGCCATTAGCATAGCAGGGTTTCCCACTGGCAGCTCACTAAGGGACTGCCAGTCGGATTACTTCCAGGCTTAACCCCTGGAGCTCAGAAATCCCTTTGTACTCTCAACTGAAGGGGAAGATGAAATGTGTTGCTACGTGCTGTCCTTTTCCAAAGCTCACCAGCACCGGCTCCCCCTTTTGAGGATGGACCAGCAGCAGTTGGACTGGCATTTTACTTTTCTTTTCTGTACAATGAGGGTGGTAAAACACTGACGCTGGTTGCCCAGAGAGGTGGTGGATGCCCCACCTCTGGAAACATCCAAGGTCAGACTGGGTCAGGCCTCTGAGCAACTCTCATGTCCCTGCTCATTGCAGAGGAGTTGGACTAGATAATCTTTAAAGGTGACTTCCAACCCAAACCATTCTGAGATTCTGTGATGACATTCCTGACTGAGGAATGGCTGGACTCCTCCACACACTTAAACTTCTTCTGCAATTGAAGCAAATGAAGAGACAGGTGAGAATCTTGATCCCCATTCCCCAAAACACAACTATTCAGCTACGTCTTCATTTATGTCTAACACTTCTTTCAACCTGAGAAGACACCGTTGGTACAATTATCATTGTATTTCATGCTTTACAACAGCAGAGTCTCACTGGTTATCCTGCACAGTTTTATTCTATTAGTGGCAGGAATTTTAACATGCCACTAATATCCTACTAGTGGTTTTGGATTTTTTTTTTTTTTCAGTAAGGATTGTATATACTGCAAAATCCCCCTTCACTGAAATAGAAGAATTTAAATGGAATAGATAATTTTCAGCAAAAGTGTAATGGGTAAAAATGTAGGATAATTGCTTCTGCTTTTTCACTTCAGTACTGTCAAAACATGTCTGTTCAATAAGCACAGAGCAGCTGTGTTTCAACTCTGTCATTATATTTAGACACGTATATTAATTGAATTATATTTCTATTTATTTTACTCAATGCCATTCTGTTTATACACAGGAGATGATTCATTATCTTTAAATTATTTTTTCAATACTGGCCATTCTATACAATTTTAAAATACTACATTTCCTTTCCAACTCTGAAGTCTTGTTTAATGTCTAAAGACAAGCTGCAATGCAGAATCAACATTCCTCCACAAGTCCTGGCTCCTACGCCTTATACACCAGATTTTTGGAATAAATATAACCAACTGGGGGTTTGAGTCAGGAAAAACTAGCCCTGTTCTGTATTTGACAAACACTGAAGATATAGGCTATTAGAAAGAAGAAATATGTAAGGAACAACAAAAAACAAAGAATGCAAAGACCTTTTTAAGGGTGTAAAGAGAGTGATGCTGTGCAGATGGCAGAGTGTCTGAAGGCACATCCCCAAACCAGCAGGGCAACTGCACCCCCACACAAAGGGACTGGGAATTTCTTCCTCTAATGCTTCCCAGCACCAGGCCAGGATCCAAAGCTTCTGCCCAAGGGCATCTGCTCATTTGAAATGAGTGCACTGTGCTCCTTCCCTCCTTACCCACAAAGCTGGACAGGAGATTTATGTTGGGAGGAGGAGCAGAGTTAATGCGTGAATGACTTCACAAGGTCGTTAGAGATCAAAATTGACACAGACTAAATTCTGCTGAAACCATCAGAGGTATACGAAGGGGCTTGGGCCAACACTGGGACCTCTGGACAAAATAAACAGGTAATTCAGACTCAGAAAAGTCTATAAAACACCATGGGAAGCAGTGGGTCACTCACTCCCAAATGTCCCCTGGGAGAATGAGGAACCTTCTCCCCCAGTATCCAACATCCAAAGCCTGAAGGACAAGTAATGGAGCTTTCATTCAAAACCCAATGCATACAGAAAAGGATTATTATTTTTCTTGAAGAGGGGGAAGGTCAGAGTCAAGTATGCTTTTCTTCCCTTTTTTTTCAATTTCAATGGCTTTACAAGTTCCTGAAGTCACTTGGGCTACAGAAATGTATTTCTATCATTTTCATTTTGACCAGAAAAGCAAGTGGTGTGTACAAAGGAAAAAAAAAAAAAAAAAAAAAGAAGACATGCACACAATATCAACCACAACACTGACATGAAATAAAATACTTCAGAGATATTATGATGTGTTGAGGCACCCTCCTGGCTACTCTTAAAAGATGTCAAGTGTAATTCAGATTTGATTTCTTCCACTGTGGGTAACCCTGGCAGCAGAAAACTTTCATCAATAAAAGAAAATTTCAGCCACATGACTTAAAACTCCCTGTTTATAAACACTAAGAGGATGTGTGAACTGGATCATGAATCTGCTGCTCTCAAATTCCAAGTGCTGCAGCCAGCCAGACAGACACAAGGCATATATCCTGGATCATGACAACAATGTCAAATTAACCTAATTATTTTCTTGAAACAAAGGTCCTGAAGAGTTTTTGTTACAAAATGTTGATGTTTCCTTTCCCTGTGACAGCTCATTGGCCCCATGCCGCCTGGGAGAGAGAGAAGGCTCTTCCAGATAAAACCTTGCCTGGTTCTCAATGCTTTGTTACATTTATAATAGTACTGAAAAATTCTAACAGCACACACAGAAAATTTTGCCTTGTAAAACAGATGTGAGGCAGGACAGATGCTGAGCTTTATTCTTCTCCTCACCATTGTTTTTATTCTGCTAAGCAGACAACGTGGCAGGGAAGCACAGCAACTGGAACCCAGGAAGGCCAACCTGAACCACAGAAATTATGCCCACACAATAAAGTAATTTGATGTAAGAGGAGGAGCAGAACAGTAGATCAAAACTACCTACGACCAGAACTGGTTACAGTTCTAGAGGGAAGGTCCAGGGTGGTCCATGAGCCCACCAGCCAGAGTCCATGTGTGCACTGGCAGTGCCTGCAGGACTGGTGCAGACTCTTGGGGAAAACAGAAGGAAAACCAAGCCTGCTATCATAGTACAGTGCCAAGGCAGATTCATAGCTGCACACATTAAGTCATTAGAGACCTAAACACATTTAAAAAGCAGAAAGATAGAGTAAAAATTACTCTCTGAGTTAAAAGGGTATCTTTGCTTTTTTGTTTTACTGAAAACATATTTCAGTTGCTGATTCTTTTCCTCAGATTTGATTTCTGATTTTCTGGTCCTGTAGAGAAAAAAATTCTCTCTGGATACAAATACACCTGTGGGAGGGAGCTCACACTTGAGCTTGAATCTTCACTTCATTTCCTTTGCCATTCTGCTCCCCATGAAGCCCAACCAAAGGATGCAACTGATGTATTTCATTCATTCGTTTGCTGCCAGCTAAGATTTGGTTCACAGGGGGGATTGCTGTCAATTTATCAAGACCTTAAATTACTGCTAGAAGTATAAATGACAGCTGAATATGAAGGTTTTACTTTGTGTTTACCCAAAGATATGGAGGTACTCTTTGGTGCTGAGATCTGCCCTGGTACCTCAAAGGGTGCTGATATGAATTCTAGTCCTGAGAATCAGTTTTAGCCTGCAGCACTGGGTGGGGTGCCCACGTCAGGGAAAATGATCTGCAAATAATAGTTCTCCATCAGCTAAAAAAAAAGAAAGCAGTGGTTAAAAGAAATCAGCAGTTAAAGGTAATACCCATAAAAGAATCACAAAGTGGGGTGCTGAGACCAGCGAACACCCAGCTCTTTATGCCCTGCTTTCCTGCACTCACACCTACATAAATAAGAAAGGAAGATGTAAGGAGGAAAACACCGATATCTGGGAAATTCAGTTCTACGTAGAATGTGGCGAGTTTCCCCGAGCCACCAGCAGTCAAGTTCACTAATGATATCTGCTCACAGAAAATGTCACCAACAAAACTCCCTTCCTTTAGGGGATGTTTCGTAGAACTTGCTAAGCGACACGCTCATTGTCCTGCTCAGAAAAGGTCATAAACCCCTTCATTCTCATTTCACACTGCTCCCACCGACAGCTGTGATTTACAGCAGCTCTGATTACTGCCACAGCCAGCGAGAGGCTCGCACCCACCGACACCGGCACTCCAATTTGGCAGGCTAAAAGTCTCCTAAAATCATGAAGTGCTGCCATAACTTTATATGACTTCATTCCAAACCCTCAGCTATTTCTAAAATAAAGCGTTTAAAGACATTTCAGGGCTCCAATTACAGCCTGTAAAAGGAAATGTACTGCTGGAGACCTAGCGGTGCTCGTGCCCAAATCCTCCTGCAAATGTGCACTCAAATGCTTCCAAATTGGTTCCCGCAGAGTAAAGTTACTAGAAATCAGCGCACCATTTTTCACTTCATTTTCCAACGACTTTATAAGGCTGGGAAGTGAGAAGCATACTGAATGGATTTACATTGATGCCCAGGGATGCTGTGATGCCACAGCTAACAACCGGGATGCTGGGATTTATGGGGCTGTCCTGCTGCTGGCAAACCTTCCCGGTGCTCAGCCCCTTCTCCCATGTGCCTGTTTGATTCCATTTTGGAAAAACGAGTTTAAAAACAAAGAGGCCAAAAGCTATGGCCTGAAGGAAGCTCCACAAGCTGGGAGTGACCTCTGGCTCTGTCTGAACAGTCAATTTTCCTGAGCAAAACCTTCTACGGAAGGTCAGGCTTCTGGCAGACCCTCTGCCAAGGGAACACTCCTCTGCAGCCTCAACCTCCCTTCAAGTTTCACATATCTATTCTAATCCCTAAGCAGAAACATCTACATGCATGTAGCTAAAAGCAGGAAAAATATCAAAATCATTTGTTGATACAGATTATATAAATACCTGCAAGGAATTTACAGCAGGTATTAATTTACCATAAAATATAGGTACTTGAATGAAAAGAAGTATTTCCAGCAAGCCTTTCATCCTGGAAAAGCACTCTCATAAAACAGAGGGAAAAAAACATAATAGTTCAGGTTTAGCTGAAAATATTTGGATTCTAAAAAAAAAAGAGCAGAGTATAACAAGCTCTAAACCAAAAGTCTGACATGGAAAACCCAAAAATTAGAAAATGTGTGTTGGGAAAGGGTTGCAGTAGCAGAGCAGGTAGTATCTCATGTTGAGTATTTGTCTTTTCATTTTACTGCCTCTCAGATGTAGTCAACAGTCTTAGTATTAGTTGTTAGGTTGAGGAATACAAACCCATGTAAGAGCAGGAAATCACCTTGCCAAGTGCACTATGCAATAAGCTTAAAAATATCCCACTAACCCATAACCACACTGTTTTCCAGTACTGGGCAAGCACAAACCAGTGTCCAAAGGCAAAGGGCCCAACAACCCACCCTGCTATTGGCTCCTGAGCAAAAAGGGCCAAGTTTGGATTCTTGCTGGTGTTATGCCTTTGGCACAAAGAAAAAGCCCTGTCCCACTGAGCCTGGCTGATATGGAAGAGTGTGGTCCCTAAATAGTGAGCCTTGAGCCTCTCTTCCCAGACAGCCTCAGTCAGGATGCACAGGTGCAGTGGAAATAAATACAGCTCCTAAATTACAGCTGGAGAAGAGTGCTTTTTAGCAGCATTTCTCAGTTTCTCTAATGTCCAAGATAAAAATCAGCATATTGGCATTCCGAGTTTCGCTGATGCCTACCACAAACCGTAAGCTGGATTTGTTTTGGGCTTCTTTGGTCCACGCAGTGCTTGGAATAGTCCTGATAAGATTTTACCACAGATTATTTTTCCTGCAGGAAAAGCAATGCTGCAGGGGGAAAAAAAAAATACAGCACTGCTTGTGCTAACAGGAAAATTAAAGCCCTTGTAATTCTCACATGACGATGTCAAAGGGACTTACTCGGAGGCACAAAGAGCTGTGCACTGCATTGGGAGCTCTGTCTGTAGCTTAAACAGCCAAAGTAGCTCCAAGGGTATCTCATCTTTTTTCTCTTGTGGTTCTGGAAAGGCAGACATGTGAGCTGTGAGTGGCCCTGCTGGCTGGCACTGCTCCCCATCCATGAGCCTGCCCCTGCTCAGCCACAGCCAGGCATCCAGCCTCAGCCCGAGAAGAGCATGGCAAGCAATGCAAAAGCACAAAGACAATGGCAATTCATGGATTATTAAACATGATTGGATCTCTTCTTCAGTATCTGACAGGACTGAGCAAACTGCACCCACACTCCTGATGTCTGCAGAAGGATTACAGAAGAACAAGTTAATTATTTCAATGCACTTTGTTGAAGGTGTTTCTAAATAACCCTACTAGATGTGCACAGAAACACACAAACTGGCCTGGAACAAGCCCCAAGGGTTCCTCTCTTGCAGGTGCCTGATTGTTGAGACTGAGGTGACTTTTGCATCACATTTGGCCACTAGAGTTCACAGTGGGGAAAATGCACACGAAGGTGAGTCCTTACTGCCAGGCTCCTCCAGAGGAGTGAGTGACGAGAAAGAGATGGAATACACAGGTTTTATTACACATGGATTGTGCTTTCCCACTGAGATACTGATGCCTTCCTCTTCTTTACTGCACATTTTCCACTATATAACCTGTGTGTCTCAAGAACAGAGACATTCAGGGTACCAGGTTGTTTAAAACTTCTTATCTTGAAGTTATTTATAATCGGCCACTTTTCACAAGGAACTGCAGCTAAAGCTTTCTTCCAGAAAGGCGAGATAAGTTTAGCAGTAACTGTGGGAAAGCTTTTAGTAGCAGAGTTGAGACAGGGATGAAGGAAAGTGAAAGCTGTCAGAGTAAATCCTAGGTGAGATGCCTCACTGCATCTTCACGCTGTAAGCTAGCACCAGCTCTCCATGGCAGCCTGCAGCTGTTCATGCTGTCATTTTGGATTTTTTCATCACACGTCTTCCTTTTTATTAAATGGTGCAATTTGCCTTTTCTTCTTTGACACAATTATTTAATTAATCTTTCTCCAGCATCCTGCTACTACAGAGTGCACCATCCAGACATTCCTAGAACCAAATATTTAGCTGTCTTTTTTCTCATATAAAAACTGTATAAGAACAGGTGGAAAAATATTTCTTAGAAAAATTAATCAGCTTTCAGCTCCTTCTGATAAGTAAGACTTGTGTGTATTTAGCAACTCATTTTAAGGAAGGCATTTACTTCCTCCCCCCCCTCTGTTTTGGACCTCAGAATTTAAAGTGCAAGGCAGCATCAGCATTTGCAGGTTGGATATTTATCTAATTAGCTGTAGTAAATAGAACTTTTTATATACAGCCCTTTCCCAGTTCTGGGAAACAACAACTTCAAATCCAGCTATTTAAGAGGAGATAAAGCAAGAATCTACAACTCTTCACCCAACATCACATCAATTTGCTAAAGCAACCCCCATGCCCTATGCTCCACACATCAACCATCACCCCAAACCACTCAATGAAGATGAGTTTTATACCAAACCTCTTTCAGTTTCACCCATTTCAGATCAGACCTGACAGCTCCTCAATGGGTATCATTCAAAACAAAAACGTGCTAATGTCCAAAAAATTTGTTTTATGCACTCCTGTACCTTGAGCAAAGTCTTCTACAAGTTCCACAAATGATCAGATATTCTATTGCAGAAAACCTGCTGATGGATGCTACACATCTTGGAGTGCTTAACATAAAACCTGCTCCTGACCTTTGCAATGCCAAGCAACATTTCTGTACATGTCTCCAAAAATATACCCGTGTCGTTATACCACAGGACAGATGCTTATTGATACTTCAACTGCATTCTATTGGATTTCCTAATAACCAAGTGTCTTTATTCTATTCACAGTAGCATTCAGCCTGAGTAATTGTCTTCCATTCCCGAAAATGGCTGTGAAGCCAAATGTGGAAGAAAAGGGAAGAGCTCTGCACAGCATTTACAATAATTGCAATAGCTGTCCTGTAATATCTATTTGTTCTCTGTTATTTCTCTTCTAGATCATTTTCATTTTAAAATATAATGCACCCATCACATTTGGAATATACACATGTAATTTCTATGTTTTGCATAAAAACAACGTAAGAAATATCAACCTGTAATAAAGGCAACCTGGGATCTTCAGGAAACTAACTGAAACTCGAAGTGGCAGCCACAACCTGTGCCTCTTGTACCTCACCTGCCCAGCAGCAGGTTTGCCCACCAGTTCCACTTTGAGCTGCCCACTCTGTGGCTTGGGGAGCCCATTTTGTTACTCTTTGCTCCTTTGTTCCATTTGCAATTGATTGCTGTTAAATAATGGTGAATTTTCCCGCACTGCTGCCAGCTCCTCTGACTGAGACATGAGTAGTTTCCTGCCTGGCAGCTCGTGCACAAGCAAGAACGTGCTGTCCCATGCATGAAATGCTGCAAAACTCCACATGGTTGTTTGCTCAGAGCAAACCTGGGACATGTCTCGCTCCCCAGCTCAGTTCCTCTTTCGCTGCTGTTGACATTGGGATCCTTTCTTGCTCTGTTACCAACTCACCCCTCCAGTTTGGTGTCTCACCTTTCCTTTAGGTGCTGGAAGCATTTGTGTGTAATAGAGTGCAATTGCAATACCAAAATTCTGCAAAGCTCGCTGCTCTCACACCATTACCCAACTCCCTAAAAATAAACATGCACATTTCTTTGTGGTAATCCCTTCTATGCATAAAATAACAAAAACACAGAGTAAGATAGACCTGGAAGGACCAGCAGTGTCTACAAGCCTAATGCACAGTATCTGAGGGACCTATGTAACACAGGGTTTCCCACATGTCCCTACTCCTTCCAACAGAATGCATTCCCTGGTATTTAACTTGACTTGCCACTGCTCCAGGCTACATCTCTTTATCCTGCCTGATGTAGGCATCTGCTTCTCTCTACAGCAACCTGCCACCTCAAAGCTGTCACCAGGTCTACCTTCTCTGTAAGCTAAACAACCAGCAATCACCAAATACTTTGTCCCCTAAGCTCCCAATCATTCTTGCTGCTCCATTCACACTCTTCCCAGTTCCCCTTTCCCATCTGGACACTCAACATCCATCCAAGAACAGTGCTCAGGCTGAGACCTGCTGAACAAATAAATATAACAAAGTTTTGGGAGCTGGCAAGGTGCAGTCCAAGTGCTGACATTCAGCAGTCCAAGTGCTGACGTCCAGCAGCAGTCCTGGTGCACCTCTGCAGGCAGGCTGTGCCCTCTGTGCCATCAGTCCCATCTGTCACTGCTATGCTGACACGAGTCTGACTAATTCATGAGCTCACCACCCTCACTAACTTCACATGCCACAGCATTCAAGAGGGGAAAGGGCTGGATGGGCTGATGTTGTCAATTGTCAGCTGATGTTGACCTCTGAAGCACCTACTCTGACAAGCTTTCTTCTGACAGTCTCTGCCCAAAAAGCAGCACCAGGTCTGTTCTCCACAAACCTATCACTGCCAGCTTCGTATCTAGAACTCCAGCAACCGGCACAAACCACCTGCCACTCAAAGCTTTAAAAAACCCAAACAAAACAACTGTTTGTGTTTTGATGGCAAGCTCTTGTTGAGTACCAAGCACAGCAGGAAGAGCTCAGATGCTCCTGGTATGGCTACAAAACAAGTCATTCATTGAAATTGTTCAGCTACTTAACTGGTAGGAATCACTGCCACTCCAGGAAAGTCAGAAGACCAGAACCCTGTTCATAGTAAAAACAGATAGATCCCCAGAGTCCCCTGTTGACATTTATCTACTAGCAATCTAGAACAGTATTTTCTGACTAATCCTTCAAAGTCATTATTTTTTTCAGCCTCAAACTCCTCACATCCATTGCTCCTGCTGGGATTTTGTAACTCATCCTAAGAAATTATTTATCTGCAAGAGCCTTTTCTCCTCTTGTCTGGTTCCTCAACAATTCAAGGCAGTACCCAAGACAAACACAAAACTTTTCCTTTAGCCGGTCTGGGTAAGTACTGTCCTGCCATAAGTTTTTTATTTTAAGGCATTGGTCTAGCAGGAGGAATTGATATGGAAATGAGTGTCATTACCAGCGTAAACAATCTGTTACTTTCCATACAAGTCAGAGTGTTAAATCACCACTGGTCCACTACATTACCATCTCAATAGCAGGAGGTAGCTAATGGGCCATATGTTAAAAAGCAGGTTACCCACATCTTCATTTGCAAATGAAAAGCAAGAATGACAGCTGAATGATGAAGATATGACCATTGATCATATTGCCATTCCCAGGGCCCCCAAGAAGAATACCAAGTCATGAGACAACCAGACAGTTCCTCAGCTCCAAATACCATCCACTTCACGACAAGGCTCCAAAAATCGACTTATGATACACCAAGTGTGTCATCCATCCCGCTTCCAGCTCAGCATAGGAGGTTTCCCAGCTAAATTTCACCTAACACAAGAAAATACTTGGAAGAACTGCACCACAAAAGGTCCACATTTGCCTTCCCAAGTTGTGACACACACCAAAGGTCCCAAGCTTCCAAGAGAGCTGCAGGGAGGAAGCAAAACAAAAACTGTGCATCAGCAGGAGTTCATCATCCAAATGAAACCAAGGGCAGAAATACCCAACCCTGCCCCATCTCCAGTTTTCAGTCCCAACACCATGAGCTAAGTGATGAAATCAGCAGCTGTTATGCTTTGTACCAGGAAGAACACCAGGGAGCCCTTCTTTAGGCAGGAGTTAACCACCAAGATCCACTTCAATAAGTAAAGCAGGCAGAAAAGAGTCTCCAGCTCTGTGATGGGAAGCACTTAATGGAGTTATCCCTCCCCACCCAGAGCTGCTCCCTCTCAGTGTGGCCACAAAATGATGGGGAGGGGAGAGAAAGGCATCTTTTTACTTGGTGGGATCATTTCATGCCTTGCCTGCAAACTCATTTAGCTTCCAGCAAGGGGAATGGCTGTGCAGGCCACAGGGATGACACACAGCCAAAAACTCTCTGACTGCTGCCCAGAGAGAGTGGTAATAGCAGCGTGCCCTGCCTCAGCAGTGCTGCTGCTATTTAATATATCCTTGCAATGATATTGCTTTGCTCTTCAGGAACAGGACTTTCTACCTCAGTGTCCTGCTTTTTCCCCCTGTCCTCCTACATATACTCTTGAGCCAGTGGTAAAAAGCTAAAAAAAAAAAAAAAAAAAAAAAAAAAAAGGAAAATTACATTGGGAGGTCAAGCTGCTCAAATGAATATGCATTAGAGCTCCCAGAAAGCAAACTAATTACACTGAAAATTATGAGCTATACAGAGCCAGTGTGACACCAAAAATGACCATTTAAGCTGTGATAATAAGCTCTAACACATAGTTTCTCACTCAAAATAAGTCTGGGAAGCTGGAAAAATCTGATTCGTTTTTGCAAACATAATCCTGCCAAGTGATGGCATTTATAATGCACCTTGCATACCAAGCCCTGCCTTGGCTCTGCCACCCCTGCATTGTCCCCATGGGAATGGCAGCTCTCCCTTCCTCAAAATGCTCTGTAGGATGCTCCAGAGACCCACCAGTCCCTTCCCAGAGGTAAACTTTATTGATAACTCTGGGAAAAAACTAAAACTACGTACATACCTCATCGTGTTTTTCTCTTACAGGAAGTTTTTCCTCAATCTTTACCAGCTTCAAAATTTATCTAACACATCCTTTTCTGGTAAGGAAGAATGAGGCAGTTAAATCACAGCACCCTGGCATTTGTAGCAACTAATGGATATAAACAGCATTTTCAAATCTCTCAAAATAATTTACAGTATCTCCCAAAGTTGCCTTTCAAACAGTTGCAGAGTTAAAAAGGTTTTACAACTGCAAATCATTTTTGGGAACAGCATACAGAATGAGGGTATTCATCAATGGGTTTATTAATATGAGTAGAAAGAATAATGGATGCAATATCTGCTAAGGGGACACCACATTATTATACATGCTTTAACTAATTTGCAATCTGGAAAAAAAAAAGTATATTGTATCCCAGGGAGGCTCTTATCATTTGCCTACTGCTCTCTTTAGGCACTTACAACACCTGATTAATTAATAATTGTTGCTTGGGTTATGCTGCTCCACAACTTCTGTACCCTGGCTGTGAATAATAATCTGGCACTAAAAATTTAATAGGTGCATTGCTATGCTAGCCAAGATGCACCCTGTTGAGTGTTAAATAACTTATTTTTTGTAAATATAGCCCTTTTTCTTTTTTCAACCTGAAAGCAGCATTACACTTGGATAACTCCACCTGTCACTCAGAGCAGTAATTAACACTTGCATTGCTTCACTGTGAGATTACCTGAGAGAATCCCATTTGGAATTTTCCTCCCCCTCCTTGTTTTTCCTAAAGCCATCATCACACTTAGTTGAGCTGCATTTTCACGCTGTGCAACCAAGTCAGTGGCACACACCTGGTCAGCTGGGGGTGGCTTTTGGTGCTGTTTTAGGAAGAATGAGCCCAGGGAGGCTAGACAGGGCTGGACGTGAGCTTAAAAGATTTTTCCAGAAAAAAAAAAAAGGGAAAGGGAAGGGGAGAAGGGAGAGGAGAGGAGAGGAGAGGAGAGGAGAGGGAAAATTAGTTTCTGGGACAAACAGCAACAGTGAAAGAGAGACACACTGGCTGTGTTGCCACTGCAAGTGCAGCAGCAATGGAAGCCAAATGTCCCTGGTAGTGACATAACACTCGCACAGCAATCAGGGAGATCCAAATGTTGGGATGCACAAAAGATCTCTTGGACACAGAAACCTGCCCTGGACAAACTCATCCCAGAGAAAGGCACAGGAAGAGCCAGACTGAGCCAGGGCAAGTGCAGGAGTCATCAGCCTGCAGAAGGCAGCCCAGCCAAGGGCAGCTCCTCAGGAGGGTCCCTCCATGGCCAGGGCTGGGTGAGGGATGCAGAGCTGCCTCAGGAGCACACTCCATGGCCGTGGAGGGCAGCAGTGACAAACGAGGTAACTCTGACCTTGCAGCAGCTCTCCAGTGGCAAGGACATCTGATAGCATTCGCTGGTTAACCCAAATATAGCACAAAACCTCAAGGCAAGCTGGAAATCTTGGTCAGGGAGGGCTGAGGGCCACAGCAGGCTCAGAGAGAACTGCATGTGTGTCCCTGCCCCTGGGAAAGAAAGGCACCACTGATGCCCTCCAACAACCACAGCCAGTGCCCAGGCACATCCTGGTCCTTGCCCTGTGCTCCAGCAGCAATGGAGGCAATACAGCAGAAACACAGCAAGATCCAGGAAAAGGAGCAACTGCTTGGAAGGACCTGACCAGAGAAGGTTTCAACAAGCCAGCTGAACCAGCCCACCGACCAGCATGGATCACCATGCCTTGCAACTTTAAAAGCCATTTCCTTTCTGAATGAATTTGCACCCTGTTTTTCTAGTATAATGCAAATTAATTTCTGCATGAAGCAACAGCAATGGGAGGTTTAGGCAAGATGTCCCATGAAGGATGATTTTCAAAATTTTAAGCTCAATAAAGTAGATGAAGGAGAGGAGCAAGTGGTTGTACTCCCCAGTACTGCCCAAAGGGTTTACAGTCTCCCCCACCTTCCATCAGCACAGTTTGGACCAGCTGAGAGAGCAACAAAAATCTGCCTCAGGGTGCCACAGAACAGACAGCAGTTACTCTTTCACTGGGTCTGGGATTTTTTGGTTTTGTTTTTCTTTTCAGGCTTTTGATTGCTGGCTGTTTCTTTTTAGTTCCTTCATTTTTGGCTAAGAACAACTTCAAAGCCTTACAGATAACAGATACTGCTAATCTATATCTAGCAAGCTTTTTGGGGGGAAGTGGGGGGAACCCCTACAAACAAGCAACTCACTTGCTAAAATAGCCATAACAGCAAATTCTTTAATAACCTCAGCCCACTCCCTGGCACAGATACCATTTGTCACAGCTTTTCTGGGCACAGCTGAACACTTCAGAAGTGCAGGCTTTTGGGATTACAAAGAATTTTAGAGATGCTGACAAGCTGTGCCAGGAGGTCTGAAAAACAGCACCTTCTTACAGCACTCAGGATCACAAACGTTTGCCTTGCTATCACTTTCATGGAAAGAGAACAGGAAAGAGTAATAAAGCTTTTAGTAGAACTAATTAAAATTAAATTACTCACAATTTACAATCTGCTTTGTCTATATCCCTAAAAATAAAGCCAATAAAGAGACAGACATCCTGAACTCTCAAATAAAAAAAATTAAAAAAAAAAAATTGGCTCTTCCTTGCTTTTATGTCAGCCAAAATTTAAAATACCACATCTTCACCAGCAATAATTCTGGACAAAACCATTAATCATGCAAAACTAATTCAACACATTTTGCCTTTTCTACCACATGTGAATAATTCACAAATTAAAAGGAGAGCAACTAGGGTTACCACTGCAATGATTAAAAGCTTTGCAAGAAATACAAATTCTTGTGCTTCAGGGTGTGCACTGACCTCTAGTTCAGAAAAGCTGAACCAAAGCCAAGTGAAACCCAAAGTGCCTTCAGGAGAAAGGCTTTCCCAAACACGGAACCACAGACCATGACTTCTAAAGCCCTCTGGGCACGCTGGGTGTACTATTTGCTGTTTAATATCCTACCTTCCTCTATCCCAAAGCAGCACTCTGGCAATCAGGACAGTGGGCAGTGAGAAGCTCCAGTGCCAGCAGGTCTAGGAGGCCTCACAGAGCATCCCACAAACCTGCAAGCCCCCTATTTTGTAGGTACAAAGCCACAGCTGTGACACTGCCTCTGTGTCCTGGAGCCTGGTCCATCCATGGGCTCCTTCCCAGCCCAGGCAATTCCCCATGCCAGCTTTGGTGCACACCAGCCTGTCAGACAGTATGGAGCAGCTCACACCGTGCCTTGTCTACAGGTGACAAGGTAAGTGTGAATTTTGGATAATTGCCCTTTTTTAAGCCAGGAGAGAGTGGGAGGATGGAATCAAGCACTCAACAAAAAAGCATCTTGGCGCATTTTAGAGACAAGCAAATGGGTGAAAAAGTGAACTCTCATCATCCCCAGGAACATTATTCTGACTTACAGCCAAAAAAAACCCACCAGTCTGTGATGCATGAAAAACTTGTAGAACACAAAATTCAAAGAATGGTACAAAGCCAGAAAAATCCCCAGGATTTTGGGAGTGCTTTTCTAATCAGCAGCATCACAAGTAACAAGTACATGTAATGAGACTGAACTAAAATGAACTTAGACAAATGCTAAATATCGATGGAACAGTCAAGGACCAAAGCAAAGACAAAAGAAAAAAAGGGCCCATGATTAACAGTCCTGCATCTCCTCCTCAGACAGAGAATTGCATTAATGCTGCAAACATTGTCACGTCCCTTGCAGAGAATTAATAGAAATGCCTTTTCAGGAAATCTTTTCAGGAAAGGCACAATCACTTTCCTGCAGGCATGTAAATTTGGCTTCATTCTCAAGAGGATATTTGCTTAACTCCCAAGTGTTTCCTGGGCACAATCAGGTATCTCCCCAAGCCTTACTGCAGCTTTTTAGAGAAAGTACCTCTAAACACATTTCATGAAGAAGCCCTTGTAATAATTTTACAGACAGGGAAACTGAGGCACACGTGCTTGCAACAGCAAATCCCCAGACATCAAGCCATAAGTTTTTTTCTTTAATGTTTCCCTTTTGTGGGGAATATGAGCAGACCCTCATTCCTGAGGGATTTTACAGCTCGTACACACTCTGTGCTGCATCCCGGCACAAACCAAGGACCCCAGATCATGGTTTCAGAAAGTGAGGCACTGCTCATCACAGCTTTTAAAGCACACACTAGCTGATCTCTTCAGCAGCACTGGAGTGTTTTTCTCTTCTGTCATACTTGCTGCACTATTACCTTCCTGTTTATTTTAAGTCCTGCTAAGCCCAGTGGAGAGGGTTTGCAGTTCATATTGCACTACACTGATCCTCCTCCTCCTGCTTGTTTTCTTGTAGCATATGGCCATTGAGGTTATAGCCTCTCTTTCACTTCTGTGTCTAGACTGATTACCTTAATTTTTTTTAATACCAAAATCTATATGACACTTCCCTCTGCAGGCATCTCTCCTGTCTGAACTCTGATTGTATCTCCACCTTTTTTCCCTTAACTACTCTGGATGGCCACAACACACAAGTGCAAAGCCTGTACCACCACCAGAGGGTTCAGATGCAAGGAGGAAAAATTAGAGCTTGTGCTCAGATTTTTGTTAGCTGCCACCAATTTACTATCAATAACATTGCCCTGTTTGTTAACTGCTAACAATTAGCTAATGTTAAACCTCAGCAATAACAGCAGTCTTGTCTCCTTTTACCCCCACTCCGTATCTTGTCACCAAAAAAAAGCCCACACAATTTTCCATTTCCTTTCCTGTTCTAGGCAATCCTCCTCTTGGTTTCTGCACAAATCATTCATGGCAGGTCTTACTGCTGTGTCAGGCACCTGATTTTCTCACAGACCAGGCAGTCCTCCTTGGAGAAAACCCATGTCTGAACAGAAAGGAGAAGGACCACAGGCCAATCTGTTCAAAATATTTTGACTATGAACATTCCCTAAGAAATCAACCTGTCCAAGTGAAATGCTGAGTTTCACTGAGAACTTGGTCAGTTTTGCTTTAGATGCTACCAAGCAATCCGTTGGTTTTGCTAACACGTTTGTACCATTCTCATGGTCAGCCCCAAACCACTGTCACCTGAGCCACCTTTGTGGCATAGTGCCAACCACCTACCTCAGACCCTGAGCTGGAGATGGCTCTGAGAGTGAAAAGGAATTCACTGCTGAGTACTATTTTTTTAACAAAAGTAGCAGAATTAAACAGTTAAAGCCTGATCCTCAGGTAACACAAATCAGACCAGATACATCAAAGTAAAATCTATTTATACCATCTGTGGTTCTTTTAACATAATTTCAAAGCATTTTTATCATCTGCTACTGGCTTCACCAGGGGCAGAAGGCAGAAAATTTACCAAAAGCCAAGGGAGACAGTAAAAGAGAACTCTTAGTGATGATTGCAGAATAAACACGATGATGACAGAGACTAAATGGCTATGAATCACATTGTTAAACTTAACTGGGATGCAGGACAGCAAACAAATAAGAAAAAAACCCCAAAGTGACTCATCTGAGCCTCACTGTCACTATAGGACATGAAACAAAATGACAGGGACTTGGCTGCTCTTTCCAAGGTAAAAAGGGAAGATTATTTTCTAACTTTAACATTTATATATTTCCAAAAGTGACAGTGGAGTGGAGGATGGAAGTGCCACCTCTCCAGTGACACTGGACAAACCAACAGTCCATCAAATTTCTCCTCCTCCATAAAAAAAATGCAAAACAATAAGTTATTTACATAAAGTGTGTAAGAAAGTTCGTTACAAGAATGCAAACATCAGAAGGCTTAGAAAATCTTAAAAAATCAGGGCAACACCCACTACCAAACAGGCTACCAAACCTGTGCAGATGATGTGGCGCTATTCCAAGTGCCACACCACCAGGATGCCAAGGGCCATGCCAGCCTTTGCAAGCCCCCAGCTGGCACAGCGTGCCATGTCCTCGTGCCTGTCCCGTGTCCCTGGGACAGAGCTGGCCTTCTGGGGCTGGAGGAGCTGCAGATGCCCAAAAGGGTGAGCAGAACAAGGGTGGTGGTGTTCCCCGTGCACTGCTGGGCTGCCAGAGCTCCCAGCGCTGCTCTTCCCCACAGCTTTCCTACAGGGGGCAGTTACCATCGTTCATTTCGACATTGAGAAAAATAACTGGAAATACAAGGGGAGGAGAGAGGGAGAGTGCCCAGCAATGACATGGGCACAGGGATATGCAGGGAATGAGGAGAGGGAAGCAGCCTGGCTGCCCAAGGCCCATGAATCTCCCCGGCTGGAGGATGACCTTTCGTGTGCTGCCCACTGCCGAAGGTTTCTGACGTGCAAAGTCCTCCCCTCTGCTCTGCGGGGACCACAGCAGCTCAGCAGTTATTAAAACAGGGCCTGATCACAAGTCAGAATGAATAAAACCACTTGGAAAACAGAGAGACAAAAGGTACAAAAACTTTACATAAGCAAGGATGCAGGTCAAAAATCTCCTGAAGGGATGGGTGTTTTAGGGGCACATCTATTTTTGTCTTCCCAGGTGCCACTGCCGCAGAGGAGGGCTGTTCACATCAGTTTCGATGCTCACACCGAGTCCTGGAGACAGCAATAACCCTTGGTTGGATGGATATCAGTTTGCAAAAAAAGAATACCATGAGAATTTCATAGTCGCTTTATAGGACATCATTTCTGATCAGAAAAAGAGCTGAGGCAGTGACTTTCTCCTTGTCTTTGCCACCATCACCACCAATTCTTTTTACCTGTGCCTTGAAAAAGGTGAAACTTTGAGACCACTGGACCATTAAGTCAATTGAGTTCCTTCACTGCCTAAACAATTAAACACTTTTGGTGCCAAACTGAAGTGACTTCAGCAAGAGAAACTTTAGCTTCTTGTGCAAACAATAAGTTACTTATAGCTTACACACACAATAAAATAGACTGATGGTCACAATATATACATATATATATATATACACACACATATATACATACTGTTCTAGTCTAAAAGGTAACATTTTCATGTCAGGGCAAAACACAAGTTTCCTGGATTCTTAATTTTATTTTCACAGGAGGGAAGTTCTCCACAGACCATACATCCAGCTGATGGCTTCTTGTAGGAAGAAGCCAAGCTTCAAAGTGGAAAGGGCTGAGTTCATGCATTACAAACAGATGGGCACATTTTTCAGAACTTTAAGCTTGGACACAATTTTTTAATGTGATGGGATCACTGAGATATGATATAGTCATTGTCACACCATGAATTCCTTGCCTGCCACAGATCAGGAACTGTAAATAAACTCCCAAGGTAACAGATATCCTCATGCGGGCTTTAATCTATCAAATATGGTAATTGTTAGCACAATCTAACAACTTGCTGGCTTGCAAATTAATCACTCAGTCTTAGCAGCAAGGTGCATCTTTTTATAGCAAACGCTTGGTACGTGAAGTGTGGCTAATAAGATGCCTCTAATTTAAGAGTCTCACAACATCCCCCTTCAGGAGATAATTGCACACTGAAGGGCTTGATCCCAAAAAGGCTGCAGAGAACCACACTCAGCACTGCTCACCAAACGCCCCTTACCACTGGAGGGAAGTGGGAGCAGCCCACCTCTGGCTGGAGAGCCAAGGAGGACACCACAGGGGGATTGCAACTTACCAATATATACACAGCCTATTGGACCAGAAAGGTTATGTCCATGTAATGTCATCTCTCACCCTGAGTACTCACAGATTTTTAGGAATTTTGAGTTAATAAATGTGAACAATATAGGTTCAAAACCCACAGGCGTACAGCTTCTTCCTTCTAGCAGCCCCTTATTCTCTTGCTGTCCAGACCTACTCAAGTATCAAAGTATTTCCTTGTGCAAGTCCTCGCAGTCCCCTACCCAGTGTTCAGCCATGCCCACGTGCCTTCACTCCCTTCCTCACCCAGCCACTCATCCACCTTATCCTCGAGGAGCTCACCAAGCTCTCATGGTCTTCAGCCTCAGAGCTTTCCCCGTACTGTTGATCAAATTGACTATCCCTTTCTTGGTGGCTCCTTGCAACCCTTCTCAGACACGAATCTGTTTTTATGACACCAATTTCAGGCAGGGAATTTGTCCTCTTGGTTACAGGGTGAAGAACTTAACTGTGTTCTAGGGCACTGCAATGTCACAAATGCTGACAGAAGGGTTGATGCCTTTTCTACAGAATACCTTCTGCAGTGGTTTCCAAAACAGGGTGATAAAAAATTCAAAGAAAACAGAGGAGTCAACTCATTACATAAAATTAATGCAAAATATTAGGGCCAGATAAGACCTCAGGCCTCTCCAGAAGACAGCTGGGAAGGAAGGGAATTTACTGTCTATCTCCAAATTTGTCAGTAAATGCATGTGTTGATTTGGCACAGCCTGGCTTTTGGTAGTGGTGGAGGGCCACAAAAGCAGCTTCTGTGAGAAATTGCTGGAAGCTTTCACCATGTCTGACAGAGCCAGCCTCTGATGGCTCTGAAGATGGGCACGCTGCTGGACCAATGAGAGAGGCTGGCAATGCCTCTGTGATGATATACTTAAGAAGAAAATCAAAACAGGGCACAGCAATTTTTTTCCAAGGGCAGGGGCTTCTCCTTCCTGGCACCCCACAGGAGGAGAGGCGTTAAACAGCACCAGTGCCCACACAATGGTGGCAGAAACACAGTGAGCAATTCCCTGACGTGGAACCTCGATGACATCAACTTCTCAGTGCTGTGGAATCTTGCAAGAATCTCTGAATTAGTGGAACTTGTTGCCAACGGTACCCATGAGCAGCAGTTTGTCTTCTAGTCAGAGAAGAGGAGGAAGCGAGGACGTGTGGGGGAAACAACACGTCAGCACCAAGGTCAGTGGAAAAAGAAGGGGAGGAGGTCTCTAAGCACCAGAGCAGAGATTCCTCTGCAGGCCGTGGTGAGTACCATGGTGATGCAGCTGTGCCCCTGTAATGCATGAAGTCTGCAGGGGATGCAGAGTTCCACTCACAGCCTGTGGGAGAAGTGCTCATGCCAGAGTGGGTGGATGCCAGAGCACACACAATGGTGGCAGAAACACAGTGAGCAATTCCCTGACGTGGAACCTCGATGACATCAACTTCTCAGTGCTGTGGAATCTTGCAAGAATCTCTGAATTAGTGGAACTTGTTGCCAACGGTACCCATGAGCAGCAGTTTGTCTTCTAGTCAGAGAAGAGGAGGAAGCGAGGACGTGTGGGGGAAACAACACGTCAGCACCAAGGTCAGTGGAAAAAGAAGGGGAGGAGGTCTCTAAGCACCAGAGCAGAGATTCCTCTGCAGGCCGTGGTGAGTACCATGGTGATGCAGCTGTGCCCCTGTAATGCATGAAGTCTGCAGGGGATGCAGAGTTCCACTCACAGCCTGTGGGAGAAGTGCTCATGCCAGAGTGGGTGGATGCCAGAGCAAGCTGTGATCCAGTGGAGACCTGAACAGAGAGAGAGGGCCCATCCTTCCAGAGATACAGAGAGAGAGGGCCACTGCTTGCAAACTAGAGCAGCCTGTCCTTGGAGCACTGCACCCTGTGGACAAGTGACCCATGCCACAGTAGAATTAGTGGAACTTGTTGCCAACGGTACCCATGAGCAGCAGTTTGTCTTCTAGTCAGAGAAGAGGAGGAAGCGAGGACGTGTGGGGGAAACAACACGTCAGCACCAAGGTCAGTGGAAAAAGAAGGGGAGGAGGTCTCTAAGCACCAGAGCAGAGATTCCTCTGCAGGCCGTGGTGAGTACCATGGTGATGCAGCTGTGCCCCTGTAATGCATGAAGTCTGCAGGGGATGCAGAGTTCCACTCACAGCCTGTGGGAGAAGTGCTCATGCCAGAGTGGGTGGATGCCAGAGCAAGCTGTGATCCAGTGGAGACCTGAACAGAGAGAGAGGGCCCATCCTTCCAGAGATACAGAGAGAGAGGGCCACTGCTTGCAAACTAGAGCAGCCTGTCCTTGGAGCACTGCACCCTGTGGACAAGTGACCCATGCCACAGTAGTTTTGGGAAGACTGCCGTGGGAGGGACTCACACTGCAGCAGTTTGGGCAGGACTGCTGCTCAGAGTGGATCCATGCTGGAGAAGTTCACAGAGAACTGTGTCCTGTGGGAGGGACCTGATGGCACAGCAGAGGAAAGACTCCTCTCCCTGAGTGGACAGATGATCTCGAGTGATGAACTGAACAACACCCCCATGCCCTGTGTCCCTGTGCTGTCAGTGGGAAAGAGGGAGAGGCTGGAGGGAAAGGTGTTTTAAAGGCTTATTTTACTTCTCATTATCCTTCTCTGCCTCTGTTAATAATAAATTTACCTTCAATTTGAACCTGTTTTGCCCTTAAGAGTGTTTTCTCACAGTTCTTATCTCAACTCATGAGCCCTTCATTTCTTTTTCACTCTGCTCTGCCCTGCTGTAGCAGGACAGGGTGAGCAAACTGCTTTGGTGGGTGCCTGGTGTTTGGCCAGTGTCAAACCATGACAATGCACCATCTCAGCTGAGGGGGCAATCAACTGCCTATTTGCACAAGTTCATTCTGGTAACAAAATGAGGTATTTTCCTTAAGCATGAATCCCCCTAAAATCACAAAGATGGAGCAGTGCATCCTACACCTAATTCAGGGATGTGACACCAGCAGGCTGAGTTCCCTGATGCACAGCGTGGATTTGTGAACAGTTCAGAGATCCCATCTGCCAAGCACTTTTATCTCTGAAGTCAGTAAGCAGCACAGACACTCACTGTGTCTCCACTGCTTCTTAGAAACCAGACTTGAAAACCACCAAGGCTACCACAAGGCTTCACCAAGTACCTGTGAAACCTGAAAGGAGGTAAAAAACAAGTCCTTTTTCCAATTCACTATGCCCAACAACAGAAGAAACCCAATTCCTCACTTCTTTGAATCTTTGTGAACACAGAGGCATCCAAAGCCAGCTGGGTGGATGGCACATCCCTTATACACTCACGTCATACAAGTGATGAGTAGCTGATGAACAGCTTTGAAAGAATTTTGCTGCACATACAAAACAAAATCTAAGGAAACCAGAGAAAGATCATCCAAGGCTATGGTCAGTATCAAAACACTCCCCCCACAGCAGCTGAAGCACTTTTGTTAACTGCACTGAACATCAAACTATATAATATTAACTATTAACTCTAAAAAGTCCTTTTACACCACTTTTTTCTCCTCTGTTTTCTATGGAAGACATCAAAATACCTACTTTGAGCACAACAGCAAATCACTGCCAATCTTGTGAGACTGAGCTACTTCTAAATTGGGAACTGTGACAAGAGAGTAGCACAGCACTAAGGCCTACCTAAGGAAATGAGTCACTCAATTAAAGCAGCAGCTATAGAATTTAACAGAATAGATTTATGTCAACTAATTAACACTTATGATCTTATTATCAGTGGTTTTATAGAACTGTAGCCTAGATATCACTATATGAATACATAATTATCTGATGTACAGGATCAAACCCCACTATACTTCCTCCTGCTGGTATATAACTGCTTGTTTAAGGAAGGAATAGTTGACTGATTAATCAATTCTAAGTTCAAGAGACCAGCGCATTATCAGAAGGGCTGACACCGTATTGAGTGAGTTGGCACTTGCATTTTTAATTTGGCATTCCATTTCTTAGTTAAACTTCACTGCCTACCTTATTTATATAAGCCTTTTATCTTCTTGGAAAGCAGGAGGTACCTCTCCAGTAATATCTATCCTTAGAATGCAATCACTTTTACTTTTTCTTCACATCCTTCTTTGAACATCACCATGGCCCAAACCTCCCTGCCTGCTGCACCTGCTGTGCAGGAACACAAAAAAGGTGTATGACTGTTCAGCACGTGCTCTCCTCACATGGTAAAAAGTGTGAACAAAACCTGGCTGCTCCCATATGACAAATTTGCTTTGCTATTTCCAGCCCCAATGATACAAGAAGAAAAGCACAAGGGTTTTTCCTGTACAGTTCCGAGTTTTATGGCTCAGCATGGCAGCACAGTAAATAAGCTTAGAAATTGCAATGTCTGGGTAAAAACAGCCAGACAAAATCCGCCTCAAGTCCTCGCTCCTACAGATGCACAAATCACACAGGGCTCCCCTGCACACCCTTCTGCAAATATGGGAGTAAGTGAATGAGTTTCACTCCCACCAGTTTAAAAACTTCACACTCCTGTGTCTTCTCCAGGATTAAAGTTTTACAGGCTCTGGGAGCAAGGGAAATGTGTCAGCACAGTTTACAAACCAGAGGATGATAGTCAGAACACAGGCACTTGGCTTTGTGTCCTAAGGGGCGCAGCAGGTGGGAAGTGAGCCCCATAAAGGCCAGGCACCAATGACACTTCACACTGGAGGCAGTAAGAGGCCATTTCCAGCCGGTGACAAAGCGGGTGAGACAGTGCCCAGCTCTCCCCCAGGATGGCTGCAGCCCCTCATTGGTCCTGACAGGAGCAGGCAGCCTGCCACCACATCTTACCTGACCTCCTGCTTCCCCAAACGCTGCTCCAGGTAAATCTGACAAAGGAAACAGCCGTGGGTTCTGTGAGGATAGGATCCCAACAAGTCAGTGACCTTTCCAGAAGCACAGAGAAAAAAAGCACATCCCTCTCCCGCTTGCAGCCCAATCCCATAAAGCTTTTTACACACACTTAAGCTCATCTTTCCACATTTAAGCACTGATGATGAACTTTAAGCACCATTTTATGTACCATGGAAGTTTCCTAAGGTGCCTCTGGAGAGCCTGGTCCTGGCCAGCTTGCTGAACTGGGCTGTCTGGAATTAAATGAACAACGCTTCTCTCCAGGACTGTCAATAGTTGAACCATCCAAAATAGTCCAAACACAGCAAATCAAATGCACTCAAATCTGATCAAAATTGTTCCAAAATGAACTCCCTAAATCTCATTTTGATCCCTCCACCACCTTTTAGCACGAGTGCTCCAGACAGGCTACTCTCCAACATCCTACATCCCAACCCCACGGACAACGACACAGTCCATCCACCGGAGAGGGTAGGAGAGGCCCGCAGTGAAGACACCCCAACACATGTTTCCCACAGGTACATGCTCAGCCCTGAAATCAGGTTCTCCCTTTCCAGGTGGGCACGCCACTTCCATCAGAAAAAGCAATATGTAGTCACTAATTGCTGTAATTTATTACTGTGTGCCGGTTAACTCACAACGTCATTTAAGCCCAGGTTAGGAGCTAGATTGCTAAATAAGCTTTAATCATAATAGTCCTCAAAGAACAAAAGGCAGGCAGAGAGAAGCCATTTTGCCTTCATCTGTCTTCTCTTGTTGCTAAAGTCCTCTCAGATGGTTCCCCCATTTATCACTTGGATAGCGATCGTTAGCTCTTCTCATTCCAGCTCCTACAGACTGATGATGGTTGTTAGACTTTTTATTTACTTTTTTCTCTAACTACACACAGAGTTAGGGCTGTAATAACTCCTGGTCTTTTATAAAAGTTCTCACTTATAAGGGAAGTACTGAAAATCATACACAATGCCAGAGACATGCCCCTGGATAATGAACAAACAAGGAGATTTTAAAGCAAAATGTAAGCACTCAAGTGCTCCAAGTCTTGTTTACAAAAAGTGCATTCTAGTCTCATTACATTTGAACTATCTTATTAAAGACACACTTCAATTAGAGTTACAAAAGCAATTGTTTGAAGCTCCAAAGAACATGTGAGATGTATATCCTGGACCACAGGAGACACTGACTATCCCCCTCCTCACGGGCTGTGATGTAACTGTATTCCCCTAGTAACCTCTGGATGACCATTTCAGGATCTTCAAATGTTTCATTTCATTTTCCCCGTACAAAGAAAGATACAAAGAAACGGGATGAGAAAGGGGGCAGGGAAGAAAGAATTAACAGTTTCTTTAAACTAACGCAGTGTGAAAACTCGGCTGTTAGGAGAAAAAAAGTAAAAACACAAAAGCAGTTTTCTTCTAGAGAACTTTGACTTAAACCAAACATATTCTTACTGGAAAGTTATTCATGTGAAAGAGTTTGACCAGCTCTAGATATAACAGGTATAACTGGCCTATGTGAACGAACAGGAAAATCAGAATTTAAATTCAGATCTTTGACACTAATTTATTCAAAGCCACAAAAATACAGGAGTTGAATGCTCCCCACCTTTAGCATCCAACCCACTGCCTTTCATCAAAAAGCATTTCATCTGTCAAAAAAAATTTAAAAAAGAAAAAATACTCCATAGGCTGAAAACTGCTGACTTAGATTTGTTCAGCTAATGTCCAATTAATATTACACAAAACTCCACATGGAAAAAAAGTAGTCTAATAAGAAAGCTAATGAAAATTGAGTATTTTACAAGAAAGTTACCTAAGCATAAAGTCAGCTGGATATTACACTGGTATTCAAATCCAGGGGTACCAACAAGGGAAAAGCTGGCATTCACACAGGAATGAGCTCGCAGACATTGAGGAAGAGGGTGAGCCAAAATCATCCAGAAGTCCATTTTCATCATGCTAACTTCAGTTTTTTCCCCAAACATGCATTTTAACAGAACACCAAGCTTTCCATACAGTATTTGAAAACAATTTCCTGTGCATCACTTTGAACGGCAACTTTTGCAAATTCATTTTTGGGAGAGGACATAGAGATCTGAGGTGGGAGAGGGGGAAATGGGAGCACAAGGTGCAGCCCCCCCCTTGCAGCCCCAAATTGCTGAGGATTAGAAATGCATGACAAGACACAGGGCTCAGCCTCCCTGCAGCCTCCTGCCCTGCACAAACGAAAGGGGCAGCAAATTGTGACATTCCTTACTGTGCGTGACTTATTTAATTTTGATTTTTTTCCTCCATTATAAGGTTAATGAAAGCCTCTGCTGCACTTCACTGCGGACAGATTTCACTGTTCCTCTCTTCACCGATTCCAGCCACAAAGCCACACTAATTACTCTGACAGGAAAACAGGAGGAAAAAAGAAAGGGATACAGGCAAACACACACATATTCCTAGTGAGCTGTCATGGGTAAAAGAGGGCTACAGCCTCTGGGCTTGGCCAGTCCAATTGACACAACAAAGGAGCTCCTGGCCCAGCAGCACAGAGCAAAAACTGTGGATACAGAGAGCAGAATGGGGAGAGGGGAAAATAGGAAGAAAGAAAAGGAAGTAACACTCACTCTTGTTGTGAGGTCCTTACTATGCAAAGCTTTCACTGCAAAGAAAAGTGCTATTGAGGGAAGGTGCAGGGGACCAAAATGCTGGGAGGCAAACAAGCAAACACACACAGCGCCCGCTGCGAGGGGCCTGGGACCCCTGCAAGCACAGAAATCAATCAGCAAGCCAGATGCTGGGAGAGGCAGCTATTTCAAATTAATGAAATAGCCACTTCCTTGGCAGACTTGGTCTGTATTCTGCTGCTAACAGCTTGCAGGTGCACACCTGCACCTTGCACAGCTCAGACACACGCTGCAGCCACTGCGAGATGAATCGTGCATTCTCTTTTCTTGTGCACACTGCAATGTTCAGGCAGTCACCAAAATTACATCTACTTTGCTGCTAAAAGAGGAGAGAAATTGAATTGTGAGCGAAAAACGCTTCAGCTGGACAGGAAGGAATGTCGGCAGGGCAGCCCTGGCTGCAGCCAGCTCCAGCTGAGCACCCTGTCAGAGGATTTCCGTCTGGCTGCCTCCAGACAGAAACCTGTCCTTGCCACAGTCCTGCGAAATTGCCAACTCTAAACACTGCAATTTACCTCAGGCACTGACAATAGCTACCGGTTATCTCCCTTGCCAGTGAGAAGAATCATCAGTAACTCACTCTCCTCAATTTGAACTCACATTTAGAGCCCCACCTGCAGACAGGTGAAAACACCTCGTGCTCCGTTCACTGAAGATTTCCCTGCAGCACTGAGCACTAGGATGGGATCTGCACGTACCAGGAGTTCCCAATCACTTAAATAAAAAATCATTTCAGTAGTTTTATACATTTCTTTTCCTATTAGATAAAACACTGAGCAATGTGAGCCACACATAACACCATGTGTTTTTTCCTGGGTCCAGCTCCCATTCAAGGCATTTCACTCAAGTATGGACCACAAGTCCTACAACTTAGCCCACATTTGCAATGAGTACTACTTGGGTTATGACGAGTTTCACCCATAAATCTCAAAACACTTTGCAAAACACAAGAAAACCTCATTTTTATCACTTCCCAATTCGGCAAATATCATGAGGGAAAGCACAAAGGAGAGATTTCATTTTGGAGAGGGGAAACCCCTCACCAGTGGTCGAGAAATGAGACAAAATTCTAACCCAGGTCTCCCCCATCTTGCCACATTCTCAGTGGAGCCTCGCCACTGCCTAAGCCCCACCTCTGGATCACTTTGGAAAAGTATTTGGTATGCCCCCCATGAAACATGCAGTATTTAGCTCCCCGTTTCTGAAATCCTGATATCTCGACATCTAACAATTAGTTAGATTTCAGCACCAAGAAAGAAATCATATTTTCTGGCTCTCCTGTTAATTATACTTTAAACATACATAAACTGTAGCCATGGGAATAAAAAGGGCGGGAATGGGGAGAGGAAGCTTTGTTACAGTAGCCACACTCTAAACAAACTAAATTATTTTGTGTCTTTCCCAGAATGTTACATTCAATTAGCTTCACCACTGAGTTCAAAAGGTGATTACTTGAGACCTATTCTAGTTTGTGGAATTACAGTCCCTCAGGGATGTATGCAAAGACATGGGGAAATCTACATTAAAGCTCAGCTGCCTTGGCTAAATACTGAAAGAAGAAAAGCAGAGAGGTGGGGGAAGGAGGAAGGCACTTGGCATTCAGGTCTTCTCCATGGTGGAACAATTAATTTTCCACTCTGTGATGAGATGACCGACACAGTGGTGCAGCACATGCACAAGTACTTGTCTATCAGCACTCAAAACCTCAGGCAGGAGAGCACCAAAACTGGTCCTCAGTGGTACACTGTCAGTAACGCTTGGAAGTCCCTGAGTGGCAACTGCTGCACACAAAAGCTCATCCTTTTTGCCACATTTTAAAATCACTATTCTTTTTAGACCAATGAAGGACCTGGGCCCACTCAATTCAAAAGTTTCTTTCACATTTACAGTTTATAAACTGGAGAAGAACATTAGGTAGAACTGGAAAGCAAGTAGCAAAAGATCTTTGAGAGCCATCTTAAAGCCACCAGCAATAGCAATCTATTGAACAGGCACCTGTAACAAATGAAGAAGGTGGAAATCTTAGGAAAAGGGGAAGAAGCAGATGAGATGCAGTCCACTGAGTGAAGTTGGTACTACCTGAACACATTTCAGTGATCATCTTGCCAGTATAAACACAGAGTTTTAGTAATCTAAAGAGAAATTTTAATATTTCTAAATTGTATTCTAAATTCTAATTGTATTTCTTAAAAAAAACCCCAAATCTTTCATGTGAGAAATGCAAGCTGATATGAATAAAACCCATATGTGCCCTGGTAGCATGCAAGGTGCTGTGATAGATGAGTAATGCAATAGTTGACTCTTAGAATTAAAAGACAAATATTATGTAAATGCTAAGAAAAATTGTATCGATTTATAGTTATGTTTTACCCTCTCTTGCACTGTTATCACAGGACAGCCTGGGTAGTCAGGGCATTTAAGAAGGTCAGCTCATTACTATAGTAACACCTGACCTCCAATCAAGATATAGAAAAGTGATCTCCACCACTAGACAGCAAAGAAGGAGTCAAATGACAAAGCTTTAGGAGAAACTAAAAAGTTAAAAAGCAAAACATCCATTGAGTAAATGAGCACATAGTGAGAAAAAATCCTTTACTACCAGCACTCTGTTATTTTCTCTATTCAGTCTTCTGTTGTACTTTTTGATACGGTTTTAATAAATCTTTTAATATTTTTAGAAGTGAGTATCATTTCTCACAGTACTTACACTACTGATTAAACACTCAGGAGTTAAATGGAAATGGAAGCAGACTTGGAGACAGCTTTTTCTAAAGTGCAGCGGAAGGGCAAATCCATGGGATACAATCATACGTGCTGAAGGCCACTTTAGGTCAGAGGCAAAGGAGAAGAAATAGCTACACCTTAAACTTCCCTTAGGATCTGCTAAGTACAGTGTCTCATCAAAGGGGATGGCCACCACAATGTCTGCATGGTAACAATTTCCCTTCTGCAGAGCTGCAGGAGAAACCACCTCTCGAAGGATTAAGACACCATGAAAAAAGTTTAGCCACACCGAGCTGGCCAATTCAGGGAGTGACTGCTCACCTTGACCAGGTGACTTCCACCCTGGGGACCCAAGACACAAATGCACACAGGCTACACAGTAAAAGCCAAGTTTCTCCCCCATCTTTAAGGCCAGACTGCATTGTGCCAGACACATCCTGATCGTCCTCATGGGAATTTCTGGAATGTGCAGTGTGCATCTTTGCTCAGAGCTTCCCAGTGACCCCGAGGGCTGCAAGGAAGTGGCCAGGTACTGCCCCACACCAGCTCTGGGACACGTCAGGAACCAGCTACACACAGCCAGTAAGGATCTGCTCAACCCCTTCAGCAGCACCTTCAAAATGTACCCATATATATATATATATCTGCATTAGAAACTAAGGAAAACAAGCAAAAAAACCAAAAAAAAAAACAAAACAAAAAAACACAATAGGGGAAAATACATATAAATCTGTGTAATCTCAGGAAAAAATGAGTAGAGGAAACAGGGGACCCCAGCACTGTGGCCAGGCAGGAGCACAGATGAGAGCTCAGAGATGCAGGAATGAGGCATTTCAGCTGCCCATATGTGCAGCATGGCATGCTGCACAGAAAAGGAACGTTCACAGCCAAGGATCTGTAGAGAAATATCAGTGCAGTTAAGTATGCAAATATTTTGCTGTTGTCAAAGGAAGTAATAGGATACTTTTTCACTGTTTTTGCTTGTGCCTCTCTTTAAAGACAACAAAGTGCTACCAGAAGCCTCACCATCACCCTCACATTTGACACTGCAAAACTACATTATACACAAGTGCATGCATCCCAACATACTTTTCCCCCTATTCAAAAATGAAGTGCCACTTTTAAATATTTCCACTTTACTTGCTTTGAATTGCCGGAGATCAAATGAGTCAATTAAGTGCTGTGTCTTTTCTGTGCGGAGGGAAGATGAAGGTAATTTGCTGCTCAGTGCATCTGTTTCCTCATCAGCACAGTAAGGACCAGGCTAATTAGGGGAGGAAAACAATATGGTCATATGGATAGGCCAGATTGCCTGTCACTCAGCTATTCAGCAGCCAGGCTGTGCTATGAGGACAGCAAACAGATGAGGAGTCTTCATCTCCTTCCTCACCATGCCTTGGGAAAAAACCAAAAAAACAAACCTACTTCAAGCACTCAGATGGTTACCTGAATATTTTTAACATTAATCCCAAAAGGCTCCTCAAATCCTGTTGTTGGTTATCACCCAGGATGAAGGCTGCTGCTCTTTGCTCCGGGAAGGATCCAAGGAAGGTGCCAAGGGTTCTCTGCAGGGCTCATGGCACCAAGGTGGGTGAGCAGGGACCCCCACGCCATGGAGAGATGCAGCACTGCATGGGGAACGTGGTACTAAGGCATCATTCCATGCCTGGGAATCTGCACTGCCGGGCATTGCTCCGCTTCCCATCAGAAGGCAAAGACCCTGCTCCCAGACCTCCACATGCTGCAGCACATGGGAAGGCACCCATCTGGAGGATAGCTGGGTTTTAATGCAACAAAATCTTCACAGTCTCTGCCTCCCTACTGCCTCCCACACCAACGTTTTTTTAAAAGTACATGTTTGGAAAACAACTGAAAGCTGTAAGAAGCAGTACACCATCAAGAACCATCTAAAAATCCGTTGTTGCTACTCCCTTTGCACTCCAACACAGAAAATTCCTAAATATCTTCCTTCATTTTTAGTTTCAATAGATTCAATTAGCCGTTTGATTTCATTTCCAAAGTCCTCAAATTCTGAAACACTGCAGAATCACAGACCTCAACTCTAAAATCATGTAGGGAGTACCCTGATTCTGCTTTAAATCACCAATCCTAAATGTCATGTCAAAAGTTATTTTCTTGGCAAACTGAAAGCATGCAAGTGCATGAGAAAAACAACTTTAAGGAGAGAAGGTAGAAATAAGTAATTCAAAGTCACTCACACGCAGTCCCACTGCAGCGTTTCTGTTTATTAGGAGAAGATATGGAATATCAGAGGAAGTTCATTTATTCACTGGCCTGTATTATCAAGCAGCAGCAGACATTGCATTTACCACATCCAAGTTTTATTTGCTACTACAGAATGAAATGGTAGAGGGTACAGAAAACAAGTTAACTCAGATCGAGCATATCATGAAGGCAATCAACCTAAGCAAGGGCTTTCACATGTCCCTGTCAGGCACAGACCGAGTGCCCCACGCTGCAAATACAGCTTCTTGTTTAAAAAAAATAAATTTATTCACTTTAATAGAGTATTCCCTGCAGATCTCTGGTTTTGCACTGATCAGAAACACACCAATAATGTCTGCTTCTCAAACAGGGAATAATTTAGCAGGTCGTACTAAAAAAAAAAAAGCCAAAACACAAGCAAACAAAAAACCCACCAAAAAAAAAAAAAAAAAAAAAAACAACCACAACAACAAGAAAATGCAACCAAAAAAAACCTCCACAAAACCCAGAATAGACATTGAATGGAGTCCAACCTTCTTTGCACAGCAGGGAGGACAGATTCACTCACAAACCATCTAAAAATACTGCCAGGGAGCATCTTATTGCCTCAGCCCAAAATGAGACAACTTTCATCCCAGTTTTTGGCACACATCCCACATGTGGCTTTGACCCAAAGGCTTTGCTTCAACCAAAGGAGCTCTTTGCTCCCATTCAGAGGGCTGCAAAGTTTGGGATTAGTCACCAATTCATCTAGATCCATAAACAGACATCTAAAAACAGGGATCAGACTGCAGAGCTCCCTCTGAACTTCAAGTCTTTACCCCTCATCCTTACCAGACCTCACAGAAATTGCATTTCTTCCTTACTAACTCTTCACATCATCGTTTACTGAAAGCTTACAACAAATCCAACCCCTCAAACAGTTGAATGTTATCTGATGATACATGTGAAGGGACAGGGCACAGTATTTGAGTGCAGCTATGATTACACACAGTAATATAGGTGAAAATAAATAAGCAATTAGTCAGCATGCCATGTAATTCCTTTAACCACAGCTTATTCCACAAAACTGAGGGCTGAAACTACAATTCACATCTTTCCACTTCCTGAAACCACTGAAATTGTTCCAAGAGTGTGTAAGTCTAAGAACTTGTCCAAATGGCGTAAGCAAATTTAGCCAACTATGCAGAAAATACTATTGGCTGGAATGGCAAACCAGGATATTTGCTTCATTATGCAAATCCAGGCAATCATCCATGTCCTCCCCAAGAACAGACACTTGACAGGGCAGCCATGGCTCAGATGAAAGGGGGGATGTGAAGGACAGGCTTGTGACCAACACAGACCCAGCTCTGCTCACAGGGCCCACCAAAGCTTTGCCACCAGTGCTTTGAAAAAACCAAACCCAAAAACTCCATCAGGGCAACCACAGGCTGATCCCACCTCAGCACTCAACTCTCCCCTCACCAACTCCCTGCCCCACAAAAGCCCCACTGCAAAGGAGCAGGCACCCTAATTCCCAGGGATGGGTGTTGAGTGGTGAAGCTGGGGGCTGGAATGGTTATAAATACTTCATCACAGTAATTATAAAAGACCTCAAGCACCCAGAATGAGCCAAACTAGCCACAAAGTCACTACACTGTGGTTTTGACTAGAAAAAATAGAAAATTGCCTCTGCAGTAAGAAATAAAAATAACCAGCTACAAGTTGGCAAAGTATTATATCAGAAAAAACAGAGATGAGCACACGGCTTAATTTTGGACAATTAAACTGAGGGGTCTAAAAGTCTTGAGTGAAAACCTTGGAAATTTCAGCAATGGTGTGCATTAATCAAAATAAAAACCCAAACTGCAAATAGCAACCAACAAAAGGGAGAGCTTGAGTTTTAAGAGACACCTTTAGTCCAGCCAACACTGAAAACATTTAAATTCTGGCAGCTTCAGAAGTAACTGCCAACATGAATTTAGATCCCTGGATGCATTCAAAGTCTTTCACTTGCAGTTCCACTAGAATATAATGAAACCATACACAATCAAATCATCATAAATAAAGTTTTTTTGAGCTCAGTAGAAGACAGTACTGATGGATTCATGATCTGTGCTGCTGTAATAGAGCTAGCAATAATTTTGATGTATTGATTTATATTTTATTCAAAAAAAAAAAAAAGAAAAAAAAAAAAAAGAGGAGATTTCTGTAAGGAATGCCTGCTCAGGAACTTCAGCTGAACTGAGCACTGTATGTTGCTGACATTGTTGCTGTGCTTTAAGTCAATTAGTAAGACTGGAGCCAGATGGCTGAAAACGGCCAAAATTACACAGTACATTCTGTTTATTAGTTAGGATTATTATTCAGGCCATAATTGCTTTTAACAGATTATTCATCATTATTAAGATTACAATGATATACAAGAAAATTACAAAGTTAAGAAAAACATGATTTTTCAATCGCATCTGTCCCCCACTCTGTTCAAAACTTTTCTTAAATATCTGAACTAAAGAGTTTAAAAAAAAAAAAATCCACCTACCTAAAAATACAGCCAGACACACCTATTTTGGGACATGACCAGAGACTGTGGAAAGATGCCAGCAATGGGAAGTTTCCCAAAGCTGATTTTTGCTTTGCTGCTCACCTGAGCTACTGGGAGCCTCTCCCAAGGTAGGAAGGATGCTCAACTATTCCAAGACTGCTTGGACCCCATAGTCTTTTTTCAATAAACCCCCTTTGAAAAGCACACCTTGAAGTCCTATCTCTAAAAGAATCATTCCTCCTGAATTCCAGGCAAGTGAAAAAACAGAATGGGCAGATTCCACACTGAATAATAACAGAGAAATCAGCTGGCATGTCATTTTTAAACAGTGGCAAGCACACTGCTCCAGCAAAGACCAGAGCTTGGCAGGGAAGTAATCAGTTGTTTACACCATGGATACCAACATATCTGATATGGATATGGATGCCACCATGGATACCAACATATCCGGCTCCATCCTTCACCAGCTGAAATGGATCCCTCTTGATGAGTTTTCCCACAGCACTCCACTTCCATTATTTTTGTTTTTAGTTACTCACTCATACAAACCACCATGTCAAGATAAAGATGGTTGAATGCTTCCAGCCATGAGAGATCCACCACTCAGAAAAACTGCCTCCAGCATTGCCAGTTTGGGATATTTGAGTCCTACAGCTCTGAACCCTTAAAAATATAAATCCAGGTGCCAGCTGCTGGAGATCAGTGATATATTGGGACTGAGAAAAAAGGCAAGTACTCCTATCAGAGATAACCCTGGAGGAGAAGAGCACAGAGAAAACTCAACGAGGCACAACAGCCTCATGTAAACAAAAGTCCTACTCCTCTGACGCTGGAAATATTAAGCTAAAGAAAAAAAAAATCTCTTCCTCTGCCACAAATTTTAAGTTCATAACTGAAGTCAAGGAACAACAAGAATTCAAGTTGTGTGCACCCAACCTCTTAAGCCTCTAACTCACTATATACACAATGTTATCTGAAGATTTATCTTTATATCCTACAGCCTTTGGGGGGCAGTTGGGTCTAGCTGTCCACCAAGCCCTCAAAATGCTGTCTGCCACACTGCAGCTGCACTTCAGCTTTGACACACAGTCCCTTTGCTACAAAACCCAAGTGCTTTGACACACTGTAACATCTGCACTTGGCCAACCTGCAGGTTTTTCAAAAGCACCGATCTTTTCCCTCCTATTCATACAGACAAATCAGCATTTCATCCCACTGAGCTGTGGTATTCTCAATGCTTTTGGTGGCTGCTAGGCTGGGTTTTGAAAACTTCCTCTTAGAGGAAAAAAATGGCACTAGTAATATGCATAAAGTGTCCTCTAAAGTGGACCAAATATGAGGCACCATTAAGAAAAAGGGCACCAGACAAGAAAAGCATCATCCTTGCTCACCCTGATCCTCGCCATTAAGCTTTGGACAGAACAGTGAGGAATGGAGAGAAGGAGCAGACTGGTTAATCAACAAGTACATCATGCAGATACCCATTAAGACCATATCACATTTTCCAAAATCCATATACTTCCTATGTTACTTCACCTCCCTCCACACCTACCTCCTCATTGCCCTCAACTTCTAATAGCAGTAATGACCTTGGCACATGGCATTTTCTTACAATTATTAGTTGGCTGGTGTTAATGGCCCTTGGCTACACCTTGGGCCATCAACTCCTCCCAGACAGTCATTAATCCCAAGGAAATACCCTGCACCTCAATCGTTATTACTTAATTACCTCCGCACATAATCTGCAGAGCTGTAACACCACCCAAAGGACTGACTGCTGAGTTACGACTGAGGAAAAAACTTTCAAGTTAAAAGACTAAAGACACTGCAACTAAACCCAATTAAAGGCATTTTAACATGCTCATAAATAAAAGGTAATTATTTTGGGCCTGAATCAGCTACTGAAGAAAGCAAAGCAACTGCTTTTGACTAAGTAGAGAGTTCCGAGTGGCTCCCCATTTACAATGTAAAGCCAAACAAAGCTCAAACCCAATCTTGCATTTCAGCAACAAAGAGCTGCCTTTTAATAGGCCATAAACTGCACCAAGTAACAGGTTTTGCTCATCTGGGGAAGACCAAAGAAACTGCACACTCAAGGACTGCACACAGCAACAAACGGAGGAATCTGCGACATTTACAACAACATCCTGTCAATTAGGGCCGCCCTGAGTAGTGCTGCATCCTCCTGCACAAGCAGCCTGCCCTGCTAGAGCTCCTCCTCCCATTTCATTGCTCCTCTCACATATTTCTGCCATCTTCAGGGCAGGTGTTTTTCCCAGATTAGACACCCTCTGCAGAGCCAAATATGATTAACTGTGTTCTTACATTATCAGAGTCACCCAAAGTGAAGTCAGACCTCATATTTCACGATGCTGCATTAATGTCTCCATCCCAAAGGACACCAAACTTCATCACTGGCTAATTCAAGCCCAAAGCCTCAAAGCCTCTTTCATCTCCTTTCCTGGTCCTTGAGGACAATGAAGAAACAGGTTTGGGTACCAGCAGAGCAGAGGGAAGATGAATGGTCTCGTCAAAATAAAATACAATAAAAGCCTGATCCGCAGAGGAAAATAAGCTTGAGGAAACAATTCAGATTAAGAGGAGACCTGATGATTTAAACACGAGACTCAAAGGGAAAATGAGATGTTGATAATTATGAGAGAAGCATCTTTTCATTGCCTGGACTGTTATTAGCTGGGATAGGAAACAAGACAATCAGAGACTTCATGAGTCGGTCAGCAGCACGTGTTGCTGCTCCTTGGCATTAAGCAAACACCTGCTCTCACCTGCACCAGCACGGGGAGACAGCAGGCTCCTGCAGGTGGCTCGGGGGCTGCCTTTCCTCCTGGTTTGTCTCCTTCAACCAGTGAACTCTGCTGAGCTAAAAATAAGCATACAGCCTGCAGACAGCATCTTCCAGACCTCACCTTTCCTCCCATGTGCTACAGCCACCTATGTGCCACAACCTGCCAAACAGGCATTTCAAAGCCATTTATCAATGCTCACAGTAGCAGAAAAAAGACTTGTGCATCATGCTGCCCTGTTGTGCACCTCCTCCTCTTTCCCATCATGTGGCTTTTCAGTTTGTGTTTGGTTTTATGGGTTTTTCCTAATAAGGATGCGCCCGTGCCACTGAGTTCTCCGCTTCTTCCCCTAGGCTGGCTACCTACCTGCCCTAATAGGTGCATAATTAAAAGGAAAACCACTCCAGGTAACTGGCAAGCTCTCCTAATTGAAAACCAGGGAGGTAATCATTTGGCCCTGGGAAAAGCCCAACTCATAGGCCATAATATGGACCACCATCTGTTTGCTAAATTAGCAGCGGTGAAATATCAGCATAGAAATGACTGACACCAATTAGTTTTTAAGGAGTTTGCCTTTACACAGAGGACACTTCATCACCTCACTGAAGCTCCCTCCGTGATGAGAGGCAATTTCTGTTCAAAAGGGATAAGACAGAGATGCAGCCAAACTTTCTTGAGCATAAAGCCGGTAGATTACTGGTGATGGCTTTTCCCAGCATATTCAATTTAATGGAAACAGCACCCTCAGTTCTCATTGCCTCAAGCAAGCATTCATCCTTCTTGCAGGGCACTCAGATTCTCCTCTCCAGGAAGATGTTCAGCCTCACATATGACAAAGGCAGCCCCATACCTAGGGTAGCTTCTTAATTCACTGTGATTAACCAAATTTTGGTGGAGTAAGGAGCTGTCACAAGCTCTGCCTGGCTCATCTGGAATGGGAGACAGAACTACCACCCCTGCTTTATGTCAGATCAGAAGGCTGCACCACCTGCTTCCCTTGGCAATTCCCACTCAAGCCAAATCCTCCCCACCTGGGGTAGAAACTTGGCCACTTCAGCAGCTACCTGTCAAGCCCCACCTTCTCACACCTCCGGAAGCAAACGCACACAAGGAACACCTGAAGTCAGGACCACCTCGGGCACGCACATCACACTGCCCAGCAGAAAACTGCAGCAAACACTGCTCACCACGACACAGAGATAACACAGCAGCTCAGCTCCTCCTTCTCGAGACTTACCCCTGTATAACCATCAAGGCAAATGTCTCCCTAATGCTCCCACTTCAAATTAAATCCAGGTGCCACTGTGCACGGCCATCTAGGGGGAAAAAAAAAAAAAAGTCCTTCCATCCAAAAAATCCTTCCATGAGAAGAAAACAGAGAGAGGAGTGGGAACCAAGGCAGGAAAGAAGTGGCTGGCACAGGGGTATGCCAGTAAACCCTAGGACCAGCTTAGAGCATCACTGCAAAGCCCTCTTCAGCTGCCCTGTCCAGAGCCACAGTGAGAAAATACAGCTGAGGAGTGGGACCCCAACCTGCACGCACTGAGTAGAAGGCACATCACAGTAAATTAAAACAAGGATGCTACTCAAGCAAGGAATCTAATTTCACTAACTAAAATTGTTACAACGGCTGTAAACAAAACAACATTAAAGCACGCAACATACTTGCAACTTACAATTTTCCATCGTATAGAAAAGGCCTTCTTTCCCCAGCACTGCTTATTTACCTAGGGATAGGAAAACCTACAAATACACTTATATTTCTCCTAGATTTATATTTTTCCAGTGCATCCACAGCTTCTGTAGCACACCCTGTGCAGATGGCTTGGGCTCAATAACATAAAACACCCAAAATCCTGACCCCATCACCTCCCCTGTCAATACACAGCACTGGGGTGTTGCATAGGCGCACGCATATGGTGTACAGTGACTGTAGACAGAGCAGGACACAGGAAATTGCAGACACATTGCTGTGCATTTTCTAAGGCCAAGCAAAGCTGTACTGCTGAAGCAGAAGTCACGGGGGCTCCTCTGCATGCCCAAAGCTCCTATTTGCACTCAGTGAACTGCAGGAGGTCCCAATACTGGCTGTAGACACCCTGCTAGCCCACACATCTTCAACCTCACACAGCCTTTGAACTCACAGCGAGTGCACTTTTAGGAACTTGGAGTCACATTTTAATTCTTCATTTTGACACATGATAATGTTAGCAATTAGTACTGTGAGCAAACTGCTTCCCTCTCTCTTTGATGTTTGTTATTTTTACACTGATTGTTTTGCTGAGAGAGGAATTTCGATTTCACATTATTCTTCAGGGACAATGGAGAAATACTTAATGTAAAACAAAAAAAATTTAAAGATCACCCACAAAGCCTAATATGATACTGAGAGCTATATCTGAAAGCCTTTGCATCACATATTACCATTACAAGGGTCACTTAACCGTCTCAAACATTTGCTTCCCCACTCACCCCTTTTGCAAGAGATCTATTTTTATTTTCGCTTAAGCATCAGAACAAGTAATGGGGAAAAGTTTGAGGAGAGGCTGTACAAAGTTCCTGAGGCGAGAGCTCATTAGTGACTCACCACGATAATTAACAGTTAAGCTGACCCTGTCAGGAGTCAAAATGCATTTTTGTCACGGAACTAGAGCACATCTCCAGAAACCCCATTGCAGCAGTTCTAAACACACACACACACAGGTGGCACCCTCAAAAAACACAACTAACCATGAGGGAACTTCATTCGTCTTAAGACATAAGTACAAAACAGCAAATAACGAAAATAATATCTGTGTGATGCCTTGATATATTTCCCTCAGATATTTTTCAGGTGTCAGCTGTAATAAATGAAGCATTTACTGGGTGCAGACGACACTTTAAACAAATCAGCGCAAGTCCCTAAAGGAAACAAGCAGCAGCATATTCGGTAGTATTTCATCATTTTGGAGCTGGCAGAACGAAGCTGACAAGTACACAAGATAAATACTTTGTTCTGTCACGCTGTGTCATGTCGGAGAAAACATAAAGTGTTATATGACCTTTGGAGGCGCAGCCCACGGAAGCCTTTCCTCTCGCTTCCACGCCGCTGTTTGCAGCGGGGAAAAGAGAAGATAAAATAGCAACACCCCTTTGAGGGGCTGCCTCGCAGCACTTGGAACTCAAGGGATTTCACAGCCACCTTCTTGGCAGAGGTTATGTTGCCAAAGCGTTAAGAGTGAAGAACTGTTGGAGCAGGAAGCAGCACCACTGCACCTCCTGCGGCTCTGCAAAAACAATAGTAAGGCACTCCTCACAGAGGGAAAAGAAAGAAGATGGTGCAAGTTAATTATTGTTGATCACTATTTCCCACCAACAGAAAAAGCATTCAGTTTGTTTCCTTCTGGACAAAAGAAAATACACCCTTTTGCTCTTGGTAGGATTTAAAAGCAGAAACTGGGCTGAGCAGAAACCAGCCCTGCTGCTCTCGGTGGAGGAGAGCGGGGTTGGCACAGCAGCTCAACCCAAGGGCAATGCCCTCTGCTCAAAAACAACTTTATTTAGCCAGACAAAACCATGCTGGGACATTACTCCTTCAGCAGGATACAATGGACCATGGCATGCCCCAGCAGCACCACCAGTTCAACCCAACCTGCACATCCACGCTGACCTGTAAGCAGAGCGAAGCGTGAGATCCGTGATGATGCAGTGGAGCCTGAACCCTGCACAGACACCCACAAAGGCTCTCAGTAACTTTACACTCATTCTAGCCAGGTTAAAATTCCACTTTTTAGAAATTTCTAACTTTATTAATTTTATATTATTTTATTCCAGAAACATCCCCCAGGCTCCAAAGTCTACAGCAGGTAGGACACGCAGTGGTGGGAAACAGAGACGTGCTATCTCCATCTAATTTTTACATAGCAAATTTTTACATACTTGCAGCCTCACTGCAAGTAATTTGTGACCAGGGGAAGGAGAACACTGAAGTGTTTTGGGTAGGTAAGCAAGTATTAATAAACACCTTTGAATCCTGAACCACTGTGCAATGGGTGTTTTTAAGCAATAAAGATGCCTGACAGACTACACTGTCCTCCTATCTCACCTTACAAAAATATGCCTGCTATCCTCCCACCACTGTATCTCACAGACATTAGGACAGTGATTTTTTTTTTATTTTTCTTTTTTATTTCAAGAACTTCTATTCTGAAAGTGCAAGAAAACTAATCCAACAACAACAAAAAAAAAAATGGCTACAAAGCCATAAAATACAAGCTAGAAAACTCAGAGATGTGTTTAACACTGAAAACTGGTTTTAGGTATTTTGTGTAAAACCAAGAATCAAATATATAATTTTATTTAAAATAAATCACTATGTGTTGTCAAACAACAGTAATAAGGAACCACAGAACTTGTATTAATCACAAGTGTGACAATGCTTGACATATTTCCCCTCCCCTTTCCCCAATGAAAGACAGCAAGCAACAGACCATCCTCATTATTTACATTGTCACTTTTATGTAACAACCCACAGTTACAGAATCTCCAAAATAAATCATATTTATTTACATCAACTTCCTAGCTTTCATGCTGTATCTAATTACTGTGAAAGAGATGAACAGATAATTAAGCTATTTGCAGCTAAAGCAGACTGGCATTACCAGTGTAAAAAGATAGGTAGTGGAAAGCTGGCTCTGTGGTATACATAGTAAAAAGCAATAATACTAAAAGTGGATAAGGTAAAAGCACATCAGTAATTATTAACAATATGCCTAACATTTTAGTGTCATATTATTATGAATTAATTTGACATTCATTAGGGTTGCTCTGATCATAATGAATCCGTATGCCAATTGCTTTGCTTTTAGATAAGACTCCCATGGTTCCATCATAACCCAGTAATTAAATGTTAATTAACAAAAGCTTTACAATGAGACACTGGAAAGAATAGTTAGATAACAAAACAAAGTGGTTTGACCTCCTAAAAACACTATATTAAAAAAAAAAATGGGCAGACAACTTCTCCTATTCATTTTTCACCAAGTTCCTTCAGAAATTAGATTTTGGATGGCTGTAAAGCAGGTTACATCTGTCTAAGTGCTCCAAATCCTGCCACTTCTGGGCCAAGTTCAGCTGCTCAGCCTGATGCTGAAGTTACCACAGGTCTAACTAGAAAGAAAAGAGGAGCTACCCAGAGAGGCTGCCCAGCCATGAAGTCAAGAACGGGAAACAGTCATCTTCACATCCAGGGAGCTCAGCACAGCATGGGCAACTTCTTCCCAGGCTCCCAGGTGAGACAGAGAGCAATGAGCACCTCCTCATCCCAACCCAAACCTGGGCACAGAGAGGGGGCAGGCAGCATCATGCCAGCAGCATACGTGTTTATCCTTCTCCCCCTGTGAATTACACTGCATGATTCATGTGCCACATAAACCATCAACTAAAACTACGTGGCACTCTATGTTAAAGAAGAAAAATACTCAGTAGAAAGAAATGAGAGGCAATCCAAGTGATAATTTATTGTAAGCATCCATTAACTAATGCTGGAAAGTAACAAAATAGTTTCAGAAGTACACAGGGTATCTGCAGGAATACTAAATGGCTTAATTATTTTTACTGCTTATATGAAATGAATATCAAATGAATTTGTAATAAAGAAACTGCTGCAAAAAAACTTTGTCCCACAAAGAAAAAGAAGCAGCATGACAACTGCTTTTACTGCACATCCTCCCATTCCCTGGATCCTGGAAAGTACAGAAGGAAAGGGTTAAGTGTCCCACTCTTTTCATATTGAGGCTTAAACACAAAACAAGCTTTTTTCCAGCCTGAATTTCTGCCCCAAAGCCTCTCTGGTGCAGTGCCACCAACATGTCTTCTACCCTGCTCCTCCACTTTTCACCAGACACTCTGTGTTGCTGCCACCCCCACTGAAGTTTGGGATGGTGCCAACCATTCCCAGAGAGCATCTCTGCTCCTTGCCAGTGGGAAAGGATGTGGCTGGTCAGCACATGCAAAGTCCCAGCTGGAGGTATTGTGTGGTTTCTGGGGACGTGGCAGCACTACATGAACAGGATGTACTTCACCAAGGCATGCAGCCACCATTGGAATGTGCAGATATTTCTTCTGACAAGCTCACAGGTGCCAGAACCCTTCCCAAAAGTGGGAAGTGAGTTTTTCCCGCTACAAGACCTGCATTTTCTCACCACGAGGAGCCTTGACCAGGCACACTGCTGGGGGAGATAACTGAGTGCAATTTCACCAACACCTCCCCTGCTCAGCAAGGGGCAGGGCCAATAACTGTATTTACTGCAGGATGACCCCAGCAGATGATGATGTTGGGCAAGTGAGGCTTGCCTGAAAGGGCTCCCAAAAAAAACACCAAACAAAAAAACCAAAAAACACCATAAAAAAACCCTAACCACGACCAAACAAAACTGGTTTGTGTATTCTCTCTCCCCTGTTGCCCTCTTCCTGCTGCATCCTTCCACCTTCCTCACCTTGCCACGGGAAACCACACCTCTGCAGGCAAGAGCTCTTCTCCCATGTCTCCAATGCAGGTCTGTGCAGCCCCATAGAGACAGCAGCAGCCAACAGACAGATGGACACACAGACACACTTAAAGGAACACCAGCACTGTGCTCAGCAGTAGTCTGATGCTAGAAGGGTGTGCCAGCTGCTATTCCCCTTTTCCAGGCAAAGCAAAGGAGGGGTTTAGCCATCCCAACCAGCAGCTCCCATGAAAAGCTACCAGGAGAGGTGATGGGGAGTGCTGGATCCACACCCACAGCACGCCAAAGCCAGTGGAGCTTGTGGTTCCCAATCCCTAGAAACTTTCTGGCTATCCCAGCATAGAGACAAACAGATGGAGAGTCCACACAGGGAAAGGGCAGGAACCTGCTGATAGAAGACCCCCGCAAATAATAACCCTATGAAAGTAATTTTTTGGGGTAGGTGTTTTACAAACTTCAAAAATCAAACACCCCAATGAGAAAGCAATAAAGAAAATTATCCACAGATCTAACAGCAAGTGTTACAAACAGAAAGGTATACAAAAGTACAACCTACTTTCAACCAGTACTCTTAAAGGCCTTTACAGTTTCCCCCTTCTATATAGCACATATTCTTCTTCGCAAGAAAATCTCCAAATTAGTTTAACATCATCACCAATCCAGGAGATGAAAAAATAACCAATTGCAGAGAAGTGGTCTGACTACATCGCACCTCATCATTGTGTAAGCCCTTTTTCCTTCCCTCCCCACCCTCTGTCAAAATACTTGAGCCTTCCAAACCACTGTCTTTTGCCAGCTAAGAGCTTGGCTGACTACACTCGCAGGCAGGAGGAGGAAGGCACAGGCTGCACTCCGGGCTGCGCAGTTTGCAGTAGCACAGGTAATGCAAATGCAAAACTTTGGTGTCTCACTGCTAGACAGCTTCCTGCTAGTACCAGAGCAACTGCAAGCCAAGGTCAATTCTTTTCTTTAATTCCCTTCTTTCTCACTTTTTGGGTTTTTTTTCTTTTTTTTCCCGTGGCATGGGAAGAGAGCTTAGTTGTTTCTGCATGGATGCAAAGTGAATGAGGCTTCTCATTGCGGTGCTATTTATTACAGGTTGCTGACATAATACAGCTTCCCCCAATGCAAAAGAAAAAAAAAATGCAGGCAGGAGTTCTTGAGCATTGTCTCACTCACTTCTTCAAAGGGAATATATGAAGAAGTTTTATTTATTGATATAGTGATCTTACAATGGAGATGCATCTGCTTGTTTTCAGAGGCTTCCAGATGAAAAAGACAAGTTTCCTTGTTAGTAGGAGGTTTAAAGAATCCGCACACACAATAGAAGAAGAGAAGAACATGTCAGGAAAAGAAACTGCAAGATTAACAAGACACAATGATGAAGAAAGGAAAAATTATACTGAAATCAAGGGTGGGGAGAACAGGGGGAGTATTGCAGGCTTGCTCCTGCATAAGCCAGATTCACTGTAAGGAGAGAAGCAGGGTAATAACAATTAAGCTCCACATCCATGGCTGGTGAAAATCTTGCTGCAGCAGAAGACCCATTCCCAAAAGGATGTCTGGTTTAAGAGTTGGTTCTGGCCTCTCATCATCAGCAGTTCCTCCCAATTTAATTCATAGTTTCAGATGAAAAGATTTTATAGATCTCTGTTCTGTCTTGAGATGAGCTTGCCTAGAGCTCCATGCAATAAATTGATGATGAATCAATTTTCCTGCGCTGTGCTTTGTAGTCTGCTTTTTTTTTCATACAGCTCTGAGAGCTGTGTATAAAATACCTCATTCCTTACTTGTTTTTTAAAGATAGGCTAATGTCTCTAAAGATCAGGAATATCCACAGTCTATTTTTAGACTGCTCACAGTAAGCCAAAACTGCCCTAATAAAAGCATCTTTTAATTCACCTGTAATATTTTATTACACAGCCAGATTAAGAGATAAACCAGTCAGTACTGGAGGCTGTGGAAGTTGCAGTGGTGGCTCAGGAGGTGGCAGAGTGACCCAAACACCAGTGTAAAAAGGCTTTGCAAGCTCTCTGTGTGACTGACTTTTACCCCCTCTCCCACTGTGGGGTCCAGCCTGCCAACCCACCGACCCCACAGTGCTTTGAGTCACACAGCTCCAGTACAAGACTGGGAAGAGAGAAGGTCTGGCTGCTCCTGGGTAACACGATTTAACCCTTTCATCTGCCTTTTCCCACAGCACTACCTGTGACAAAGCACAGCAGTTGCTATGGAGCAAAGAGAGCTATTAGCTCCTCTGTACTAATGTAATATAATTAGTATTATAATTTCCACAGCGCATTTTGTTATCCCTTCTTATCCCGGAATGCTTTATGGGTTTATACTTTTACTCAGAAGGCTGTCCATCTCATGAAGCTGAACTGACACCATGAACTAGAAATCCATGGCTTTGGAGAGCTCACAAGTCTTCAGGACCACGTTTCCCACAGCAGAAAAGAGAGCAGGTGGACACCAATGCCCACAGAAATTTTTCCAGCAACAACTAAATGCTCTGGAAAGTCCAGCAAGGCCAACCCCACCTTTAACATCAGAGCCAGCAGCTCCTGCTCACAAACCCCCCATCCAGCTCCCACCCTCCCCAGAGGCTGACAGGTCCTACACAGAAGAATAAAGAAAATGCAATCACCCACACTGGAATTTGAAAAGACTGCCTGTGCATCCCACAAAGTCGAAGGATTTTCAATTTATCAAAGCTGCCAGGACAGAGCTCAAAGAGCCTCCTGTGCTCTGACACCACTCCCACTCCCGGCTGCCTCTTTCAAGCACCCTCTCGGGGCAATCCTCCACCTGTGCTCTTGGCTGCAGGTCAGCTACAAACTGTGCTTTTCTGACACCATCTCCCTCACCCTCTGTGGGTGTGTAACCCTCATCAAAGCTACTGGGAAGGTGCAAGGAAGAGTTTTGCAACCTCTGTTTTATAATCACGTAAAACATAAAAGATTTTCGTTTTGCATACAGCAACCTGCAATTCTCTGTTCTTTCTCCCCACAACCTCCCACAAACACCAGCCAAAATGAATTAAATGCCATGCAGACATAAACAAAATTAAAATATAATGCTGGTAATTTTGGAGTTTTGGGCTTGAATCTTTCCACAGTTTTTACATCATTCGTGCTAATGCAGCGTGGAAAGGAAAAGCAGCTCGTTAGCTTTTGCTCTCTCTTGCAGCTCAATTGCCGAGGCTACCCAACACACTTGTGCACTTATTTGCTCTCCTTTCTACCATATCTCAAGCTGTGAAATTAATATGCGCAGAGGACATAAACCTCTAGCTCAGGAATAAAAAGTGACCTTAATAGGCTCCTGCTTAATCCTTCTCGGGCTCAGCGTACCATCGCTTTGGGAAGACAAGCCAGCACGAAACCAAGGTGCCACCTCGCCCTTCAGCGAGAGCATCCTGCCCACATGCGCACTGGGGCGCTCCTTGCGGAAAATCCCTCCTCGGGAGGGAGCGGCACAGCAGCAGGAGCAGAGGCACCAGGAGCAGCACTCTTGGACCACTAGCAGCTGGGAAGCACTGATCTGATGTGCGGATAACCGCTCCAACTTGCTGATTCTCAGGGAAAAGTTGCAGGATTTGGCTCAAAGGGCCAGCTGAGAAACCGCTTTTGCTCCTCAACCCACCTACACACCAGCAGTGGGCACTTGGCACAGCAGCACCCACACAGGTGACACTGCTGCCATTGAAGCTGCAAGGAAAAACTCCCTTCAAAGCATTTAAAATAAGAGAGATTTAATTTATAATGCCCTCTTGCACTCGCCACTGCCCCAGGTCAGGCCTGAAGGCTTTGCCTAGCCTGTGGTTTCAGCTGTTCAGAGTTTCAAAACTCTGAGGTCCCAGACAACAGCAACTGAAGGTTTCTGCCCAATTCAATTTTTCAGGCATGAGAAAGTGCCACACTGAGCCCTAAAACGTGCACAGTCAGATGATGCCATGGGTGGCAGCAAGGCTCCCTGCTCTATGAGAACAACTTGAACCACAGTATTTCCTGCATCCCAGCCTGAAAAGAAGCACAAGCACACACCCTTCTCTAAAGGCACAAACAAGTACTCCCTCCTCAGAAACAGCACCAAATTTTGATATCAAATCACCACCACCTCTCTCTGAAGTATAAAGCCTACACACATTGAGCCAGTTACACAATTACTCTGGATTTTCAGGAAAAGGAGAATTAATGTTCAAACACATGGAGTGGCAACAGAGAGACAAAAAGCCTTGCCCATGTGAGCACCCAGGGACCGTGCCAGAGGAACAAGTGCTTGCAAAGTGATGACTGTATTTCTAGAGATTCCTCAAAGCTGTTGCTTTGAACTCTTTCACTGAAGTGTTTTGACAGCACACCAGATAAAAAAGGAAAATAAGAGTAACTCTGAAGTGTATGTGAAAATACACACACAAAAATATACAAATCAAACTATCTTCTTTTGCCACTGTGAAAGCATCACATTAAATGTCATCCAAACAGTAAATTCCAGAGCAATTTGTTTGTGTGCATTTATGTTTATTCTTAAATTTAATACATGCATGGGTGTAGCACACACATTCCCCTCACAATCTTTTCGACAGTTGTCACAGATCTGGAGCACCACAAAAGCAGAGCCCAAGGGTGCTGGATTTACTCAGGAGCTTGTTCCTAACACAGGTGAATCATACCAGTCCCATAAAAGGAAGACACCAATGGAAGGGCAAGGTGTGACAAGCCAGCCATCTCCAGAAAGCCATGTTTTCTACCATGCCTAATCAGCAAAACAGGTTAATTTTGCCTGCAAAAGGACAGTTACACATCTAACTGACCATTTGTGCAAGCAATTACACGTGCGATTACCTGACCGCATAATTGCGTGGGCCTAATTTTCAAATTGGGTCTTACATTTTCTGTTGAACACAAATGCTCTATTTAATAAATAGATATTGGGTAGTTTTGAAGGCCAGTCATCCAGACCTACTGAACCTAAACCAAATATTGAAAAAAGATGATGAAATGTGTATTTACCCAAAAAAGAGCATCATGTGACCCTAGCATAATGCAGTACACGGCCACCAAACAGCCCCAAGTTTCTCTGCTGAAACTTCTAGTCCTTTAAATTGCAACTGAGAGCCAAATATCTGTACAAACATGCCAGTTATCTCCATCAGAAGCACTGGAAAGTTTCTTATTGTAATTCTTTCAGTGAAAGACATCTGGGGCTTCCTTGCTACTCAGGATGTATTCTAGGGAGGAAAATCAAAGTACAAACACATTAAAAGAAAACTATTCTTAGCAAGCTGGTAAGCAGCTCATGAGTACAGTTTCTTTAGACAAATCCTGAAGATAAAGCAAAATCCAGCTTTGAAATATGAGGTGGTGCAGGGTTTTCTGCACATGATCCAAGCGGTTGATGTCCCAGGCCTTTGCATTGCTGACCTCTAGGGAGAGGTTTTTATCTAAATTTAATCATCCTCAACTATTTTCAGCCAATTGTAAGGAGTATTTTTCTTTTATGGAATAATCCTAAATACCATCAATTTTCCTGTGCATGTCAACCCCAAGTCTCTATTTTACATGTCAAGCAAAAGCTCTGTAAGATTAGCTGTCAGAGCCTGTGAGTTTTGGCCAAATATCAATTTTCTGTGTGCATGACGCATTAAATTTAAGATGCTTGTTGCTACTGGGGGCAAAGAAATATAGCAATTACCAAGCTATTTCTGACTTACAAATCCATAAGTAATCACACTGCTGGAAACCCAAACTTGGTGGGAAAGAAATTAACTAGAGTGTTAAAAACAAAGACTACCACTGAAGTAGCCACTGCCACCTCACTCAAGAAGCACATCAGCAGGAAGACTTGATATCAGTCCCTGAGCCACAGACACTTGCAGAGATCCAGGGAAAAGCAACTCCAATTCCCTCAGAGATCCAGGGAAAAGCAACTCCAATTTCCTCAGAGACCCAGGCAAAAGCAACTCCAATTCCCTCAGGCATTTTCATTACGCATTTCATCCCCCACAACTATACCCAAACCCCAGAGGATCTGAGGTGGCTTTTGCTCCTCTCTGCCCTTCCCTGATACTTTGGAGCCTGCCACTGATAGTTTTCTTTATTACATCTCCTCCACAAGTCCTGTGTTGTGTGGCACCCAGATACACCCTCCTTAATATCACTAAACCAGGCTTGTGTGATCAAGAAATGATGTTGCTGTAGCACCTCATACTGATGACTCCCAAGGAAAGCTTTATTTTACCCACCAGAATAAGCCTCAGACTGTGCCACCAAATAAACAGGGGGTTTATTCCAGATATTCCTAGACAAACAGGCATGTTGCAGTTCATAGTAGTTCTCAGGGAATTTAATCAACTCCTGGTTTAAGGAACACGCGTAAGATGAGCTTTGGTGATCTTCTGCAAGAGTCACCTGGGACCCCAAGAAACCCTGGCACTTGGGCTCACATCAGCACTACCCAAAGGGAGGAGTAACAATCCAGGTAGCAGTGCATCCCTCCTCCTTGCTGGCATTGCTCCAGTGCTCATCCTTCACCAGTCTGCAGCAGCACTGCCTCATAAAGCACTGAAACACCATCTGTGCCCAAGGGAAACACCAGCATTAAAGCTCAGGACAAACAATGAAAACGTGACACAGGCCCCAAAAGGCAACACAAACAAATCTAAATTTGACAGGGCTACAAAGACCCAGTCACCAGTAAGCCAAAAAAGATGGACTCCCAAACACCCACGCCAGGAATGTACCAGGAGTTGATGTCATTTTGTCACATCAATGAAAAAACCAGTCAGACTAGATCCAAAACAAACCAAAAGGAAACAAGTGTCACAGCAATTCTCACACAGCCTGGAACAATTTGGACGCTTCTAACACAGGAAAAGCCCAAGGTACAGAGTGCTGGAGCAGAAGGTTTACGCCCACAAGGACAGGATCCATCTGGGCCAGAGAGGACCTACAGAAATCACACACACTCCACAGTCTTTTTTTGCAAAAAGCCACTATTTGCCATGTTTTGTCTCATTTCCATGGGCCTTCAGCAAGAGTGGGATTATTCAAATTGACAGCAACAGTCTGGCAAGATTGTTTTCCAGTATCAAAGGACACCTACCCAGTAATTGCTGTACCGTAGCATGAGGCATAGCCCACATATTTTAATGCCTTAACCACATGTCGTGGCAGCAATTGGACCAAAGCTATTAAATCTTAATGAACCCACATTTCCATTGCCAATTTCACCAGCAGTATTTGCAAGACACTACAAAACCACAATTCAATCAGCCCCTGTATAAAATAGTACAAAGGATTTTAAAAATATGGCTTATGAAAACAACCACTGGAATTTTTCCCCCATTTCTTAAGCTACATGAGTTTTGACTTTTCTCTGCATACAGAGGAGCTAAAGACTTTTTTCTTCTTTCTGTGAAGACTGAGAGTCTCACAATCCAAGATATTGGATTGAAATTGACACGAAGAAATTTGCAGCAAATAATACTCTGTGAATCTGTTTGCTATTCTTCCTTCAGTTTTTGGAAGATTAGCAATTTCTTCCTATCCCCAATCTCTGGCTACCACAAGAAGCAAAAGCTTCTTAAATAATCTTTTATTAGCAATTTTATTAAAGGTTCAAGCTGCACACCAAAACCCTTGGACAGCCAGAAACATTCAGCACAGACCTGACTTTGTTTCCTTTCTAAGAAGCTGGACCAAGGCAGGGAAAATGTGAAGCATCACTACAGTTGCTGGCTGCTCCAGAGAGAACCCCCCACCTGTGCTGCAGGCACCACATTACTCACACAGCAGCTGCTTGTTATATCGTGATATAATGAAGTTTCACAGTGGCACGTGAAGCAACACTAGAAACAAACCTAGCCCAGGATTTCAGTGTGTAATGCAGCATGAGGGCGACACAAATGCTGTACAAGTTATCACCACTATTTATAGGCTCTTATAATAATTCCACATTTTTCTAATATGATCTTCCCCATACTGAGTGCAGCCCCAGGTGACACCAGGGCTGCGCAGCTGCGTGAGCTGGCAGCAGTTTAAAACATGTTGCACAAGAGGATCCAAGCATGCATGATTTTAAGAGCAGTTCAAAACTCCAGGAGACAAAGAAATACTCGATGCTGAGAAATCCAGGGAGAAGCTCTCACAGTGCTGGCACAGAAGTCCTCCTGTGGCCAAAGGAACCGACAAAGGAAGAAAGAAAAGTGGCAATGACTTTATATTTGTTTTGAAAATTTCCATTTTCTCTGAATGGGCTATTAATTCCCGTGTTCCCATGAGCTAAGCTGGCTCTGGGAGGAACAACTCCCAGCTTCCACCACCAAAGCCCCCAGTGGAATGGGGTCCCCACACGCTGCACGGGGTCTGAGTCAGCTCCTGGAAGAAGAGAAAGAGCAGGGATGGAACCTCAATTCCCTAAACAAAATGAGCTGCACACCACTCTGTTTGCATACCGGTTTCTCTCGTTCCCAACGTGCTAATTCAGGCAGCAGCCGCTGCGGTACAGAAGGATGGCTTTCAAATCAAACAGCTACATGCATTATTTTTGCCTCCATCCTACACAATTCCATGGCTTTTTCCATACACTCCAATGCCTATGTCCTCTGAGCATTATTAATAGCTACTGAAGAATATTATCTGCCTACCAATCACTTCAGCTTCCTACTTAATGGCAAGTACATTTTTAGAGCATCAAATATACCAACAGGGACAATGGTTGCTAAATTTGAAGTCAACAACAACTGGAAAACGTTAGCTACTTCATTGGTATTTTTACATGCTTGCAGAAATATCTCTTGAAATAAATGAGCCTTTTTTATCCTTTCAAAGAGATAATAAAATAATACTGAATTCTAAATACTGTCACATATCCTCAGCAAACAGCAATTTAAATTTAGATAAATACATTTTTACTGGCAAAGATAATGAGCAAAAATAACTTCAATTCAACTTTGCATAGTGGATTGGATGACAAAAAGACCACCTTAAAATGACAGCTGGCTGGCAGGCACAGCGCAGCCGATGAACACTCGCCAGAATACGGACAATCTTGGAAAAGGGGTTAAAGCAAAATAATTCTTAGGAACAAATGCTTATGGTTGCATCTGGCTGCGACATTAACCTTAAAAGACTACTAAAATATTCCATTAGCATACTAACCACGGTACATAAACTTTTATGTTTAAAATGTTCAATATTTCAACGTAATTTCAATTAATGGAAATTGAACATTGGGATATGTATCAAGTTAAGTGTAATGGTTTTGCTTCCTGTGCGTGCACCAAAGCAGCTCCAACCTGCCCGTACCAGCTCCTGCCACGGGAGCCATGTCCACAGGAGAAGGTGCTCAGCAGCTCACAGGGCTTCAAATGAGCCAAACACCTCCACAAATCTCTTCCCTGCACATTCAGCTCTGCACACCAAGGTTATTTCAGCATATGCTGAAATGCAAAGTGTGCAAGCACATCTGCAATATTTGCTCAGGGACCGCAGCAAGAGGCAGCAACCGAGAGGCACCTGCCCCATAGGGGAGGCTTTCTTGGGAAAACAAAGGGATGAAAGCACCCTTTGGAGAGTCTCAGTGGAGCAGAAAGAGGCAAACCACAGCTAATGTCAGGCACAGGTATCAGAGCTTTACCCAAAGGTAAGACAGGCATAGGTTTCAGAGCTTTATCCAGTGCATCGTCACCAACCCAGAACACGAGAGTGTCCTGCTCTCGCAGCAATGCTGCAGCCAAGGCTGTGCCACTGTTTCACAGTTTTGGGCTTTTCCAACTTTTCCATAACCCAGTTTTGTTCACAAGGGGGTTTTGCTTTGGTTTTTCTTTCTTACAGCATGCAAGCTTTTTTATTCAACCTCCCTCTGGCATGATCCATTTCCTACATGAATCACAGTCGGGAGGGGTGAGAAAAAGAGAGAGGTCAGGTATCACAACTCTATTTAATAGACATTTATTAGGCAGTTTAGTCAAGCAGCTGCAGGCAAAGGGTCACATAATGCTTTGCAGTGCCCCAGTAGCCTCTGCACATGAATTTAAAACCCATCAGCAGCACGTCCCACAGCCCAGCTTCCTCCTCAGTTCCTCTGGGAATACAGCCTAGGAGGGAGACCATAGGGCAGCTCAGACCCTGGTACCACAACCAGCACTGCTCTGAGCTTGGTGTGGTCCCCAGTGGGATTTTGGAAGATTTCTGCAAGCTCTGTATTTCTGTAAGCTCAACAGCAGCTGGTGATGAGACACAGGAGCATGTCACCATGTGACAAGAGCCCACGTTGCACTGCTGACTTATTAGGAGATTAAGAAAGATCAAGCTATAAATGCCCATTCAGTTATTGTACATGTAGCTGCACAGACATTGGGAGAGAAAGGAGCTGAACATAGCATGAGTATAATCTTAGAAGTCACTAAAAAGGACTTTACAGGAACTTATACAATGACTGATCATTTTTTTATAGTTCAAAAAGAACTGTATCTGCTAAAAGTCTGAGGCTTACTTTGCCTTTTATTTACTTGATTTTCCTACCTCCTCCTTTGTCAGAAACTAGAGTTTACAGGCTTCAAGCATGGAAACAAAGAGAAAAGAAACCACAAGAAAAGAAAAATATTTTTTATACTCTTTGCAGTATGAATTCCTATTCCTCATATATATTTATATTCTTGGTATTCAGCACAAGCTTATGGTGTGACCAGTACGTGCTCCTGCAGTTTGAATTATTGACTTTGCTGCCCAAACATCAGCCAACATCAGACCCTCACGAATCACTGATGCACGAGCAAATATTCATCTGCCCTGGACTTTGCACACCCTTTATACAAAGTGGGAAGAAGGACAAGTTTCCCTGGCAGGCTGGGGAAAAAAAGAAAAGCAGGAGATATATATAGCAGCAGCTGTTCAAAGACTTCAGGAGGCTTGGCATGTGCCCATATGCCCAGCAGAGGTAGCGGACAGTAGAAATGAGACCATTTATCACGTGGACACACAGCTCATCACAAGGGAACTGCCACCGAGCACGGCTTAAACTGCTCCTCCAAAACAAGAAGTCGCTAAACAAACATTAACTAAAGTTGCTGAAATGATGAATCTCTCTGGCAGATTGCGTACTCCCATGGGATAATTCGGCTTTGGCTACGTGGGCACACATAAAATCCACCAGCAGCCTGCACTTGTTTGCAAAAGCAAACCCTTGAAGTCAGTGAAAATCAGAGCCTGTTGCACACCCTGAGGACTTGTCAGCACACAAGTGCTTCACGGGAAACAGCCCAGCTGCACTCACCTCATCCTGCCTTCGCTCCTGCCACAGTAAAAAGCAAATCCCAGGAACAAACCCCCTCTCCTTTCCCAGCAAAATTGCCTCAGTGCATTGAGAGCGTGTAGAGCGCACAAGGGCAGACCTGGCTTAGCTGTTTCCACGGAGCTGCCACCACTTGCCCGTGGTTTTAACAGCATAAATGCCTGGCTGCACAGCACTAAACCCCAATCTGCACAGGCAGGACACAAAGATCAGAAGCTTCCAGGGACCCATCCTATTGCCCCACACCAACACCATGTACTGGCCCACCCTTACTGTCCTAAGGAAATCGGGAGGGAGTTGTTGTCATGCAAAAACACAAAAAAGAAATGAAACCTATGGGCTACATCATCTTTTTGAGCAATCACATGTACTGCAGAAGCACCATCTGATCTGAGTCCGTGCTGCTGAGTGACCATCTATCTTCTATTTTCCTTCCTAGGTTATCACAACAATTCCTACGCTATTAGGGCCAAGCACTTTATTCCCAGTTTGAACTCATTCACCTTCAGCACCAGTCATCGGTCTGGTACTGACTTACTGTTTAGCTTAACGAGTCATCCACAGTAAGTCACCTGAGCTCCTCTGGTTGCTCATAATAAGCACTTCGGTGTTTGGGTCACTCTCCCAGTGTGCTCTTACACCTCCCCTGTCACACATGCAGGTGCACAAGAGGTGGGGACAGGACTCCAGGGATGGCTGGTTCCCGTTAGCCACCTGGAAAGCTGCTCCTCAGCCTGGGAAAGGGATACGTAGGAGAGCTGAGCAGGAGGACCAGAGCCTGGGAAATCACAGCCCCAGCTCCGGGCGGTTTGTCCTCATGCTGGGAGCTCCTGGGGGCTGCTGCCATCTAGAGATGCTCACAGAGCCAGGCTGCGGGCTGGCCGCTCTGCAAGCCCCACCACCACCGCCCAGGAAATGCTCAGCTCCCACCCCAGCAGCTGCCCGGCTCTGACCAGTGACCCACAGAAAGGCATTTCTCCAAAAAGCCTTTGGATGATGTGCACGCTCTGGATCACAGGCTGTGCCTCCAGACACAGCGCGAGTCAACGTGCTGCGGTTTGCTGAAATTTAATTGAAAAACAAAACAACAGGAAAAACCCAACCAAACTAAAACCCCCTGAAAACTGGAATAAAACATTAATTCTGTTAAGGTGTGTGGCTAATGCCCTGCTAGAAAACTGAGGGCACACACATTTCAGAAGAACCCGGCATTACAGCCAGGAGAGCAATGCAGCACTTGGGGCTCAGCCAGGAGCGCCCACAGGGTGCTGGGCCCTTTGCTGCCATGGACCAAACGTGCCTTTCTCTGCTTCCCATCCCACTTCACCATCGTGCAGGCTCAGCAGAAAGGCTTCCCCCTTCATGAGCTGCTACTGCCAAGTCTCATTTGCCTTACTCATAAGGCGTGTATTTCAGGTCCTTATTATTACTGTTTTCATGTTAATTACAAGCACAGCTCCTAGTGCCAAATTCCATACACATAAACATCAATTACCATCTCCTTTTTTTTAAAAGCTAAGTCACAACTCAGTCACTGGGGCACGCAGCAGTGCCGGTCTCGGCAGGGCAGGTGCAGGCACAGAGCCTGCGTGGTGCAACTCCGTGCTGGAGCTGCCCCAGGATCCCTGGGGATGCCCCAAGAGCAGCACCAGAACCAGGCTCCTCTGCCCTGCAGCAGCGCTGGCTCACAGTGCTCTCGGGGGACACGCAGGGACAGCAGCAGGCTGCCCTGGCTACCATGCAGAGATGTCCCCTCAGACACCTGAAGGGCTGTGTGGCACGGGAGGGACACCCAGGAGGGTGCTGAGCCCACGACAGCGCCTGCTCCCTTTTGGTGACAAAGCCCAGACAGAGCGACCCCCGTGCAGGGGCCAGGCCCTCTGTGGCAGTGACAGGCTGAAAGTCCCAGTCAATATTTATCGTGCCTTTGCAAAGGCACTCAGAGCTCAGCCTAATTTTAACCATCAAATAGACATCGTGGCGGAATGGACGGGAGAGGTGCCAAGGAGAGCTGTAGCAAAGGAGAGGAGCTGCATCTCTCTGAAGGCGTGTGGCATGTCCCATCCGACACGGCCCAGAGAGGAGTAAAGGCATGAAATTAAAGACTGCCCATACATCAGCCTGAACACGCTTCTCACTGGGAAATAAAAAAAAAAAAAAGAAAAAAGGAAATAAAAAAATTAAACTGCAAAAATATTTGAAGTATGATTATTCTCAGAACAGCTGAATACTTCAAACAGGACTAAGTTAATTTGGCTGTAATTATTTAACAACTCACCAACCCCACATATCAGAAAATGGAGTTAATTTATCAGCTATTTTCAAGCAGAACAAAGACTCGCCAGCTTCCAGGTAACAGCCCAAGCTGTTTGGCTCACGTGACCCCGCCTGAGCTGTGCACTGCAAACATTTATGCCCAAGCACGGAGACAGAAGAAATCAGAAAACCCCAACGTGTTTACATATTTACACACAGGATAATGAAATCAGAAGTTTGGCCAACAGCTTGCTTGCACGAGCAACGGCATCACCATCTCTCTCGATGCACCGAAAATGAGGGTGGCAGCCAGAGCCCCATCCTATAGCCCCCAAAAACCAAAAGAGCCAAAATTCTGGGGGGTCCTAAATGCTTGCAAATCATGGCTCCCTGTCCAGCCTGCCCTGCTATTCCAGCAAGCACCAAGTAGCAAGGCTCAATCATTTCTAGCTGCCAGTGCCCATAGCAGTGCCTAAACCCCTCCAAATAGGAAATGTCACTCCAACCCTTCTATTTTAATAAACGGATTTTCTGTTTTGCACAGTGCAGGGCACAGAGGCTTTTCAGCAGCACAGATCCAGGAGGCTTCCCCAGAGACGACAGGAAGGCAGGCGAGCAACCCTGGACCGATGCTTTTTATTTTCACTGGGGTATAAATCCAGCAATGGAGAGTCTTTGTGATCGTCCACGCCAAGAGCCCGGTCCGAGTGGTGGGAAGGATTGCTGGAGAGCACGGGAGCATCCCAGTGGGGACGGCCGCTGCCCAAAACCGGGGCAGGCTACGGGAAAAGTGCGAGACAGAAAAGTATCAAGTGAGGCGAACAGTCAGGCTGCGTGTAAACAGGGAGGCAGGCAAAAAGGTACAGAGAAGCAGCGCCTGTGAAACGAGGAGTGCCATTCTTCTTCAGCGGGGATTTACCGATTCAAACCGCAGGAAGAGAATATACAAAAAAAAAAAGCAGCAGCCCAGCATTTCACCCCTCCCGATTTCGAGGGTTAGGAAACAATCACACAGCGAAAAAGTAAACGGCGTCCCAAGATCAAAAACCGCCTTCAAAGCCCAACCAGGCAGGCAAAGCCAGGACACGCTCCTTTCGCTTCTCACCAAACGTATCCTTCCTTCTCTCTGTTACATAAAGCCCCAAAATATAAACTAAATTGTGAGAACGAGGAGCTGTTGCACCAATACCGCCCAAACAGCATAAATTTTGCATCACCGGGGAGGGAAGGGGGAAAAAAAAAAAAAAAAAAAAAAGAAAGCGAAGTTACAAAGACTGAAGAAATTTCCTTTTAATGTTTTATTCACAGCAAAGGGAGGATGCAGCGGGGGGCGATCCCCGTGCCCTCCCCGGGCGACTGAGCCAGCACGGCTCGAACTACGGCGGCAAGAAAGCGCTGCTGGGATGCCAAGAGGAAAACAAAATTCAAGCCAACGCTGCAAGTTTCCCTCCAGAAAGTTAAAAAATTCCGGCCAGACCCTGCCGGAGGAAAAAGCGCCTTTTCCAGCGTTAACTTCCACGCCGCCCGCTCTCCCCCGTGCGCGGACCCCCGGCCCGGTGCTGAGGCGGCGGGGCCGGTACGCGCGGCGCACACGAACGCACAGGTGTACGGGGCACGGACGCCGCCGCGCCAAGTTCGGGAGCGCAGCCCCGCCGGGACGGCAGCGGCACCTGCGGGGACACGTACGGAGCCCGCCCGGGGCTGCGGCGGCAAGGGCGGCCCCGGGGCCGGGCGGGGACAGCGAGCGGGGGACACGGAGCGCTGCTGCGCGGGCGATCCGCGACCGCCGGCTCCGCTCCGCTTCCCGCGGGGGGTTGTCGCCCTCTGGCCGCCGCCGCTCCGCGGGACCCGCACGAACTCCCGCACCCCGCGCCGGGCACCGGGACGCGGAGAAGTTGTCGGGAAGGCGCCGCTCCGGCCGCTCACCCACCTGCCTGCGCCGCCGCGGCGGCCCGCGGGGCCCCGGCCGCCGCCGCCAGCACGCAGCAGCTCCACCACAGCAGCCCCCCGGCCGCCGCCGGCATCGCCCCGCCCCGCCCCGCCCCGCCTGAGGGGCAGGTGCGCGCCCCGGGCCCGGCGTGAGGGGCGGCCGCGGCAGCACCGGCGGGACCCGGACCGGGACCGGGACCCGGACCCCGACCCCGAGGGAGCTCTGCCGTGAGGTGGCACGGGGAGAGACCCTGCTCCGGGCGGCACAGGGACACCTCCCGACACAGCCCCCCCAAATGCGCCGCTGAGCCCGGCCCAGCGGCGGCCGCAGCTGGAGTGTGGAGAGCATCCTGGGCAGCGTGAAGCGCGCCCGGCTCCTCTCCGCTGTGGGAGCCCGCCACACACCTGATCCGGACAAGGACGTGGCGTGTCACCCTCCTCCCTGGGTTCTGCCCCAAAACACCCGCTCCCGTGAATGCTCATAGCCCCTCATGCAGTGATGAGCATCCCGCCTGCACGCTCAGCACCAAGGAGGGTGTAGGGATTCCCAGCGCTCAGCCGAAGCTTCAGCGTGGAAGGGCTGGAAAGGAGGGAGCGAGGTTTTAAGGGCAATAGAGCAGGTTGGCAGCACCTTGGAGATCGCTCTTCAGTGTGGTAGTGGGTGGACTTGGCACTGAAGCAGCCGATGAGAGCCACGTTTTCCAGCCTGCCTGCAGCTCTGAGGGGCACAGAGCTGTAATGGCACCTCCCACCAATGCACCCCCCAGCTGATGTCCCCTGCCAGCTGGTGGCACCTCCTAGATGCTCTCAGGTGGGGACAGCTGCAGTGCCAGGGTCCTGCAAGCATCAGCCCAGCATCCCCCTCACTGCCACCCACCCCAGCACAAGGGTGAAATGCCGACAGACTTTGTCCCTAACAGATCCAGGGGACCGGCATCTCATCAAGACTTGTCGTGGAATGACAGAGACCGAAAAATCTCAACATCTCATCAGAGCGGGGAGACAGCAGCTGCCATTTATCACTCTTGATGAGTTGATTGGCAACCTCAGTAGTAACTGAGCTCTGCAAGTGCACAAGAGAACAACACCTTCAATCCTTTGCTTCATGTCCCCAAAATGTGTGCCCTAGGTTTTGAAGCCTGCTCACCCCGATCAAGCCCTTCTGGATCTCACCAACATGAAGGAACTCTCCTTATGCCTTTCCAGCTGGTCGGTGCAGTACTTCTTGGAGTGACTTCCCAGTGATGCTAACAGCTTTCTCTGGCACCCCCCAAGCAGATTAAGTGGAAGACCACAGCAGCAAGTGCCTTCCCTCCAACCAGCTCCAGGGGAATGGTTTTCCCACAGGAATTAACCTCATAGGAATAACCTGCAGTCCCTGCAGCCAAAGTACCTCCTTTCCAGGAAAGCCTATGGCTTGCATGCCTTTAAAAAAAAAAATTTAAAAATCCCCAAATCAAGATAGCATTTCGAGTTGGATTATGGCTCTTTCAGCAAAGAGCTGGAAGTTGAGCTGGAATGAATTAGCCAGGCTTTGCAGAAGGGAGGCTGTAAAGAAGGAGGTGCCATTTGCCCTCGGTGCTGCATCCCACTGCCTGCACCAGGAGTGGCAAAGGGGCAGTGGAACTGGCAGGCAGAGGCAGGTGGAAGGAAAGGCAGCTGGGAAGCAGAGCCCTGACATGCAGAGCATTCAGCCTCTTCCTTAGGGTTTTCCCTGAGAACACCACCTGGGTGAGGCCAGCAGGAGAGGCTGGGAGCCAGCTCATGCCCTTGCTGAGCAGATTAGCAGCAGTGCTGATCATCCCTGCTTGCCACCCCCGGGAAAGAAGCGTGATCCCTGCCTGGCGCAGAAATGGATCTAACGGGAGGCTGTGAGGCGAAACTCGCTCAAATATTGAACTAGAAAAATTTTGCTCGATCTGCCTCTCAGTAAACAGTGACTAATTGCTCTGGCTGGAGCTGCTGTACCTTCTAGATTGGAAGGTGCAGATGGAGCAACGATAGCGAAGGCTCCTTACCTGACGCCGGCTGTACATTAGTCACAAATGTTTGCTATGCAAATTTTGTCATACAAAGCAATTACTGCTGTTCCCATACTGACCTCATGTTTATTTATTACATGAGCTCTTTATTTGAACCTTGTCTGGTCTCTCTTCCCATATAAGCGTATTAGTATGTGGCTTCCAAAGGCACCCAGCTGAGAAATTGTAGATTTATTTGTGGCGTGGAGGGACGGCACACGACACCCTGACTGCAATGCAGAGCTGAGAGGCTCAGCTCTTACACCAGTGGCTCTTCATGCAAAATATTCTCATCCCGAGGTCTCTTGCTGGATTGAAGGACACTTTCTAACAGCACGGGGCTGCGACTCCGGCTTTGCTCTGACGCTGCAGTATTAACCGATGGTTAATGGAGACTGTCAGCCCGAGGAGCCGCGCAATAAAACTCTGCTTGGGCTTCTTTAGGGCCCGCTCAGTAAAAGTAAAATTTTACACAGTGCTCCGTCCTTGGCTTTGTCACCTTTGCCTACCTCCAGAACGATGAGTTGCAAATAGATTTAACTGTGCCACCAAGGAAGTTGCGAGTGCCTTTTTGAATGTGGTGGTGTTCGGGTAGCTGGAGTGATGGGTGTCTTTAAGCACCAAATATTCTCTTGCCAGAGGAGTTTTCTCCATGTGATTTAATGTTGGGCAACACTGGCATCCGGTGGGCAGAGGGTTTCCTCCTTAACAGCTTGTGGCAGCTCACTCCCTTGATTTTGTCCTGTGGCTTCTCAAGATGATCATTAAATACAATTTCTACATTAATCTGGGTTCTGTTTTCCCCCTTCCTTCAGTTCGGCTGCACAGCAGGCAGAGCAATGTATTGCCTTTTTAGTGCTTTGTTTTAAACACGCTCTGCTATACCGTCTGGGGTCTTCTGAAGTCAGCTGCCCCTCCACTCCAATCAGTTTTGTTGTGCAGGGACTTTGCCTGCCTTACACCACAGGCAAGTCTCTGCTCCTCCCTTGAGGGACACAGCAAGGGTCTCCATGGTTCTTGCTTCAAACCAAACCCTCCTGTGTGAGCTCTGTGGGCCCCTTCCTCGTCCACAAACATTATTGGTGCTCTTTTACTGGGGGAAACTGTAGAAAAGCCCCCAGAGCTTGAATGAAATCAAATCTTTCTGCACCCCACAGCCCTCCCTGCCTCTCTCGCTGCTCTTTCTTCTGCTCTCGCCTCTGCTTTCAGCTCTTCCCAATGTAGCATCATTTTCTGATGCGATTGACACTTCTTATCGCTTCCAAATCGTTAATAAAGCCAGTAATTAACAGCAGGCCTGACAATGAACTGAGCAATGCCACACTGTGTACTTTTGCCCCTCTCCAGCATCACCCCTTCCTTAGGATTTTGGCTGGCTTTCCATCCATTCTACAACTTGCATACCCCAGTCAATTTGAAATATTCCTCTCCCCCCCGCCCCCCCCCAGTATTTCTCTTTTATGGTGCAGCTGTAGCTTTTGCTAATTGTTCATGAAATGACTTTCCTTTTTTTTTTTCTCTAAAGCAATATTTTTCTTGAGAAGTTAAATTTAAAAGGGGCCATAAATGACTAACAGTAATTAATAAAAATGAAGAAATAATTGGGCAATGTCTTTAAACGTATATGCCTGGAGTCAAACTCCTAAATCCCTGTTTCTGTTAGATCATCTTGGGGTTTTTATTCTCCCCTGAAGGAGCAGCAGTGCCCAAGACTGTCAGGGAATACTCCAAGTGATGGAATAACTCTCCAACAAGCCCAGGAGGCTGAGGGCTGGGAGAATGTGGTGGACCATGCCAGCAGCACGTAGCTTACTGCTGCCCTCCTCCCTTGCTGACAGGGGGGCTGGCTGTGCCAGGGCAAGAGGGGCTTTGGGGACCTGGTGGACGACGTGATCCTCTTGAAAAACACCGCCTTTAACCCGTGGAGAGCCCTGCCACTTCCCCTAGACTGTTAGAAAGGGATTAGATGTTTAAGGGCAAGACAGTTACATTAAAAAAAAAAAAGCAGCAATAAAAGGCTTTTGTGGTTCAGAGCATAAATCAGCCTTTTACTGCTTCCCCTTGCAGGGAGCACAGCCGCAAGTGCCTAACTCAGGGATTTTTATATCTGGTTGTGAAATATCTGGGGGACAGCAGTGCCAGGGAGCAGGCACGGGACCCTGTGCCTGAGTCAGCACTGCCCGGCCAAGGATGCTGCAGCATCCTGGTGGCTTTGGGAGGGAGGCTGGGTGTGATGGCATGGAGTCAGGGACAAGATCCTGTCATGCAAAGCGGGACTTGGAAGTGCACAGACATGGTTTTGAGGGCCACTTCACCCCTGCTCCCCTCTCCTGATGATAATTAACTGCTGGTGGTTTTCCTTTGCCAATGTAGGCTAGCAGAAACTCAGATCCACCTCCCCAGCTCATTAACAGGTCACATTTTACAAAGTAGCACAGCCACCCTAACCAAATGTGCGCTGGCTAATTGCCTTTGGTGCGAAATTAGGTTTGTGGTTTCTGTGGGATCAAGTGTGGCTTCCTCCTCTCCTCCCCACCTCTTTGGTTGTGTTCCCAGTCGCTGATGAGCATTTGAGCTGCAGAAAATACTGCACTTTGCAGCCGGAAACACACACATTCCAAACCCCTGGCTTTGCTTATGCCCAGGATGGTGCAAAGGCAGGAGGGTTGGACCAGCTGCGATGTAGCAGAGCAGAAAATGCCACATGGGGCTGAACCTCGGCAGGCAGTTTGGGAGATGTCACGCGGGGTAGGTTTGAATGCCCTACATGTAGGGCATTAGGTCAACACCTCACCTCGTTTCCACTGCTCCTTGCAACATCCAGCAGGACACAGCTGGCCAAGCTGGGATATGGATAACCAGCTCCAGGCCCTCCCGCTCGCTGGACCAGAGAAGGGTGTACAGCACAGTAGTAAATTGTTTAGCTGAAAGCATGGGAGAACTTGTGCCTTGCACTGCAGCATCTTATGTCATTTAACAAAGCAAGCGTGTGTCAGCTGTGGTGACAGAGATGCTCCTTGTCAGCCGTGCTGAACGAGAAGCCCTGGTCCATTAGGCAACACGTGCCAGAGTGCACAAAGCTGGAAGCAGGCATCTCTTCACAGAGTGGGCAGCCCTGAAACAAATACAAACTCTTGGTGTGAGACAAATATTTACTTGGGTATCCTCTTGCCTGCCAGCACAGCCTCACATGTGACAAGCAGCCAAAAGCCCATGCAAGAAGAAAGCTTGGGCAAGAAAAAGATGACTTCTCACCTTCAGACAGCTGAGACCCTTGGAAATACTTACTTGCCCACCTCAAACTGATGTCAAGACAATTATGGGGGTTTCTTTTTAGGTGCAAGCTTTTCAGTTCACACTTGGAGAAGCAGAACAGTAAGTACAGGCTCCATGTGTGCACAGCCAGGTGAGCAGCTCTTTGGAAGTCCGTGGCCTTTGCGGACACCTGTGGTGAACATCTGTGGGGAGAAGGAGTGGCATGGAGGTGTTCCCACGTCCTCCATCTCCTGCAGAGATACCCTGCTGCTGGCAGAGATGCCCAGCTCCACGTTTCGAGAAGTGGGACCTACAATGGGAGCAGTGTGGAGCTCAGCTGTGTTTGCAGGACTTCAGAGATGATATCATAACCCCAGAGGCGGAGCAGAGTGGAGCTCCAGGCAGGCAGAGAGATGTGAGCTCAGCCATTCACCGGGGACACTTAATCCAGCGTCAACACTGAGCCCATTGTGGGGTGGTGCAATGCACTACTTTGTCTTTTTTGTGTGTGTGTGGTTTTTTTTTTGTTTTTTTGGTTTTTTTTCCAGAATTATTGTCTGAGGAGTAAAAAAAGTTTCCCTGAAGCACAAAGAAGAGTATTCTGGGAACCTGAAAGAAGCCACCCAATTAGATAATAGAAAAATATCTTATAAAGACAAAATTGCAGCAGCAGCCAATACAAGACAGGGTTCGTAATTGTATTTTCTGTAACTAAAAGCTGATCTCAAGAAAACATTTTAGACCATACTTGGGTTTTAGTGGTGTTTATATCTCCTCCATAGCAAAAAGATTTAAGTACACTCTCAGTTATTGTAAGAGTCCTAAAACAGGCCTATGTTGTCCACTCTAGAGTGTCATATTGTTTCTTTTTTTTTTTTTTTGGTCCTCCTCCTGTATATATCAAACTCCTTGGCAACCTGATTTACAAGGGCCTCACTTACATTACTTACATTTCACAGAATCATAGAATAGTAGAATAGTTTAGGTTGGATTTAAAGGTCATTTCAAACCCCCTGCAATGAGCAGGGACATTTTCAACTAGATCAGGTTGCTCAGAAACCCATCCAACCTGACCCTGGATGTTTCCAGGGCTGGGGCATCCACCACCTCGCTGGGAAACCTGTGCCAGTGCCTCACCACCCTCATTCAGCCCAGTAGAGGATGCAGTATTTTTCCCATCACCCACATGCAAAAAACATGGGTGTTTTTGTTTTCTTCCCAACTCCTATATGATATCCAAATACAGCATTCTCTTGCCTAGTCCTCTCTCACTCATCCTTCTTTCCCACCTCTTCCCTGCCTTCTCTGTGATCCTGGTGGTGTGTCTCACATCTGAAGCCAAACTCCTCTCAGCTCAATGATTTCCTGGCACATTTCATGTCTTCTTCCTTTTTAAAAATAGAGGAACATCCTCCCAAGTGGCATTGAGCAAAATGCAATAAAGAAAACGTAGAGGTTATCCACTTCATACCGAGGAGTTTTTGCTTCTTTCTTCTTGTTGTTGTTGGATCATACTTCAGTCTGGTGCTGACTTCTCAAGCCCTACGGTGCAAGCACATCAACATACTAATAATATTTGCATTTACTTATGGGTGACTCAGTTTTGCAAGATGACAGAAGGCAATACCAGCCATGGTTCAGCATTATCCTGCTAAAGGCTGTCAGTAATGGGGCTGGGGTACTTCACACATGGTCAAAGCACCCCACTCTTTACAACTGGTTCAGGGTTGCACCTGAAAAATTTTAAGGGGGAACTAAAGGATATCCACCCATTCTTCAAAGCACATTTGAAGCTCCCAGTCATAATTATTTACCAAGCAGTTTCTCAAGCCTTTTTTTTTTAAAGTCTTCCTATGAAAAATTCATTTATACAGCTCAAACTGTGTCTATAAATAATAGACACTCCAGCTCACCTGCCTCTTTACATTTCTATAGGCAATGCAAGCTCTACTTATAACAAAGTAGAGCAAATTAATGCTGCCGCGTTATCAGCACACATCCCCCGTCTGGCACAATTGGCTGGATGGTCCCGTTTGCCTGAGAATTCATTGTTTCTATAGCAATCCTGACAAGAAGAGTTTCCCATTGTGCTCAAGGAAAAGGGCACTCCCAAGACCACAGTAGCTTTATTAGCGCTAAATGCCTTACAAATAGAGTCTGGTTATCAAAATTGGTTTCCAGAAGTCACCATTATTTCAAGCTTTGCTGTTAACACACCCAGAATGAGATGTTCAGTCGCTCACAGGGGACCAGCCCATTGGCTTAGAAGCTCACACTGGATTGATTTGTAGGAACTGCACCAGTCAGATCCTTCCAGGTCGTTGTTGCCATGTGAAATAGTTCTGTTATTCTAAATTTTCCATGGAGCTGTAGGAGTCGTGAGGCTGCCGAGGTGAGCGGAAGCACTCAATAACTTAGCAGACTGCACCAAAGAGGATTTACAACACAACCTGTTACAAACTCAGGGATTGAGCTCACTAGTCCTCATCCAAGTGGCAAAAGCAGGAGCCATGGGGCTGAGGTGGTGCCTGGGGGTGTGGGCACTGCTTGGCAGGCAGCTCACATGGGGGTGCTTTTCCATGCAGGACACCCCCTCCTGGCATTCCCCACCAGGAACCGCAGCACGAAACCGAGCGGCATTCCAGGTGCTGCTGCCAAGGCAAGGGCAAAACTTCCGCTGGCAGGCCGGGAGCAGGCAGCAGGCCAGTGGGTCGCCTTGTCTGCAGGCAGCCATGCAAATCTCTGCCCAAATTTTCCCTTTCTTGCCTTCTTTTTTTTTTTTTTTTTTTCTTCTTTCCTGGAATCCAGCCATTTGCAAGGTGAATGCTCTCTTCTTGCACTACTTTTTCTTTCTTTATTTTTTAGAAGCATGCACTAAAAAAAAAAAAAAAAAAAAAAAAAACACCCCCCCAAACAAAACCCCAAGAACCCTGGGGAAAAAAGAAAAGTACTAGGTACTATATAGATCTTATTGTTAAGGTTTAAAATGGATTTTCATATTTATTTTTAACGTCTGTTGCTGGCTTTTCTGAATATTTGGTGATCAGGAAAAAAAAGAGGGCTATTTCAAATTACGACAAAGGTCCCACACCCCTGACAACACTAAACAAAAGAACAGATTTGGCATGAACACTCACAGGAATTAAGGCTGCTGCTTTTTGGACTTTTTTAGATGTGCAGAGGGTCTGGCATGTTCCTCACAAAGATGTCATTTGATAGCTGTTATCACTGAAAAAGGGCAAAGGAAGGTGTAGGAGAAATCACAGCACTTTCACATTTCTCCATGGCTTCCCAGCTTATAAAAATACTACAGAAGGGAATAAAAGAATTTGTTTTACTTAAATTTTCTCCCTCCAGGTTTTTTTCCCCTATCATTCCTAGTGTAGAAATCTTTCTCAGTAAATTGAGATAAAAATAAAAGGTACTAGCAGTTCATTTTATCTTGATACACTAAAACTGATTCAAATTCAGAAGTTATCCCTTTTTCAGGTAAAAATAACAGTGCCCCATGGGAAAAAAAGAAAAAAACTGTCTCCAAACACTCCATTCTGGTTTGGAATAACTCTCATACAAAGGGAAAGCTCTTGTTTTTTCACCCCACAAGCCTTCCAGTTCTCCCACAGCACCTTCTTGAATTCCTGGCCACAGAATGGTTTGTGTTGGAAGGGACCTGAAAGCCCATCTCATCCCAAGCCCACAAACGCGGACACCTTGACACCTCCCACCAGATCAGGATGCCCAGAGCCCCAGCCACCACGGCCTGCTTTGACCACACAAGAGGTGACTTGGATCCAGATCTTGTCCCATTATCCATGACACGACCTCTTGACCACTAACTGGCTTAAGCACCGTTTTCTGAGCCTTCCCCATTTGAGTGGTTTCCCTCTTCTGCCATAAAATCCTGCCACAAATTCCATCCATCCTTATGAACAGGAATGGCTGCAAGCTTCCCTCCTAAGGTTTTTAAATTAAGACTTAATGAAGACTCAGAATTTAAGATTAAATGTTCAGCCCCTGGCTAATTATGTTTGTACAGTTCCATTTCCTTGGCAAGCATTTGAGATAAAAAACAAAACAAAACAAGCCCCAAACAATATTTACACATTCTAGAACACAGCAAATCCTTCCTTGAAAAGGCACAAGAAATCCCTGTAGAGCACTGGTACACTTTCAGCCAGCCTCCTGTCCAATTTCCTGGGGAAAAAGAAACAAAAACAAAATGCAAGTTCATGGCCTTGTGATTTAAAAATGTGAAATACCTTAAATATTTGTATTTGTCTGCTCTGGCTGCTCAGTGTGCATTATAGCTACATATGCAATTAGCTTCTATTCCACACCTCTGCATGGGTGAAGATCTGAAGTACAGATCCCCTTTGCAGCTATTATACATCACTTTTCAATAAGTGAGGTATAATAATTTGCCTTTAAAGTATTACATTAGGCTGCTGTTTACCTTCCACTTAGGTCTTTCATTACAAATCCAGCCATTGGTTGGATCAAGTTTTCATTTCTATAATATTTTTTTTTTTTCTCCCTGTAGCAATGCCTTGTAAACAGCTTCCTTATGTATGACTATGAATGAGATGGAAAAGCCAGGGAATATCCTGTGGTATGAGGAAAAAATTGCTGTGCTTACTGCCTTATAAAATGCACTTGATAAATTTGAATAATCTGAATTTTTATTGCAACAGTCTTTAAAATAAAGAGATACAATTTCCTTTTTTTTATATATATTTTAAATAATGCACCAAAATCTTAATAAACAATTTTGTCTGAACCACAGAAAGAAATGAAAGGCTCTTCTATGTAGTGACTCACTGGATTATTGAAAACAACTATGTGGCTGCAACTGCTTTGCCTTCCTGATGTATCTTTTTCCTCTGTTTTTAATAACGAGATCACTGTAGAGCTTTGATGAAAAATGAAATTTCCTTCTTTTCCAGATTTGATTTTTTGACAGAAATATTTACGTGGGTTGGAGAAATGCATCTAAAATGACACAGCTCAAGTCTACCAGGAGTAGATTTTTACATACGCGAGTTGTAGAAATCTATCTGCCCATCTTAATTCTCATAATTTATCCCCTTGTGTGCTTTTTTTCCTTCTGTGGATCGGACAATCAATTTTTCCTCCCTTTTTATGAATAAGCCTCTCTCAGAAACGAGACACATGGCTTTAACTTCTGGGGGAAGCGTTGCCACCGCTGCCAAGGAAAGGGATGTGAACTGACGGGCTGTTCTGCTCTGGAACATTAAGCACATCACACTCCCACTGCACAGTGCCACTGTCAACATTAAACCCACGTGTTAATAGCCCACTGGTTTGGGGTTTTTTTGTTTTGTTTTGTTTTCCTTTTCAAGTGTATCTACAGCTAACTGCAAGGAAAAAACCCAAACAGCAGAGCAGTGCTGAGAAGGGTCTCTCTCCTAAATGGTGGCACTGCTCAGGTAGATGCTCAAAGCTCTCCTCTCTCCACAGGTATGAAGCAGAAGCGTGGCTGTCTTAACCCATCTCCAAGACCATTACTGACAGCAGGTGATGTTTAAAAAAAGGAATGATTTGCTGTGGGATTCAGGAGGAGATTGTGTGTTTTGGTACTGTTTGACGTGCTGATAAGCAGAGGGGAAATGTTGTCCAGTAAACACAGTCGTCTCTGTTGCTTGAGAGATGTCTTATGAAAAGGTGTTAGTCAGTGTAAACCCCAGGATACCCAGCAAAGAGGATTTTCAGTAAAAAGATAGAACCATTAAACTAGCTTATCTTCTCTTCACAGGCTCAGGTGTAAAGAGAGATGTTACCTATGCACTTCTGTTGATCTCCATGCTTAACAAAGCCACGAGCACATGGAGCAAGTAGCATTTCAGATATCATCATATTCCTTTCAATTCACCTGGAAAACCTGTCCAAGGCTGAGCCCTCTCCCACTGAAACTCCAGTTTAGCATCACTGACAAATATTCCCTCCATTGAGCAATTTGGGGTGAGGTTTTTTGGTTTTGTTTTGTTTTGGTTTTTTTTACTATGCAGAACAAGTGAACCATTTTTTTTCTTCCTAGGTATTTACAAGACTATTTAAAGATCAAAGCAACCAAGAAACCAGGTAAAACAAACTGCACCTACCAGCCAGTTGGACCACTGTAAAATTCAGTGCTGGAAGGGACTTTCTTCAGAACAGCCTCCTGATCTTTACAAGGTATTCATGGTAGTCTTCCTAATGACATCTCTGTGCTGAGCTCTACTGGCAGAGCAAGGCGTGGGGAGCCATCAAGGGAAGGTGATGGTACAAATGTCCCCACCTTTGTAAATAAAGTATCTCACACAATACAGGGCTGCCAGTGGTTGGCTTTCTGGCTCCCACACATCTCCTCTTTTGGGGGAAGCTGAGGGTGCAAAGGGAGCAGAGCCTGCAATGCACCCATCAGCCCAAAAGCAGGATTCAGAACTGGAGGCAATCCTTATCCTCTCAAAACTTTAACCTAAGGGAGCACAGAAGGAAAAGTAATCATCTTGTGTTGGTCATTCGCTTTGCTCTCTGTCATCACCGTCACAAATATCACAGAAAGAGAGGCCCTCAGCAGGGCTTGCTTTAGATCAGGAATAACTCTTGTTCCAGCCATTGCTGGGGCTGTTTAGTCCTTCAAGATTTTGACGTATTGAGGAAAGCCTTGACAACGCAGACAACTGCAGAGGCTGGCTCAAACATTAATGACCCACTGATTCTGTGTGAGACAGAGAGATGGTCCTTACTGTCTGCCTTGGCAAGACCTCTCCCTTCACCCCCCTTGACAGGCATCCCTTCAATAACTGCAAGGGACAGAGCTGGTCCCTCAACATTTTCTTCCTTCCCGCCCACCCCCAGCTCCTATCCTTGTCCTACAGAGTAGGAATCAAAAACAAGCCTGTGGCTTTGCCAGCATAGAAAAATCAATCTCCTTGTTGAACTGGTGAAATAAAGGTGGACCACATGAAGTTCTGCTTTCCCATTTCCAGGTGCCACTTACACTGATAGGCAAATTTCACAGAAGAAAGATAGTAATCTGCAAGTGCTCTGCGGTAGTGTGGATTCATCTGTCCAACAGCAGCAGATAAAGGTGAAGGCAGCTCACTACCACACTTACTCAGGTGCAATAGTTTGCAGCGAGAGAAAGTTTTGGGGTTTGGGAAAGAAAAAAAGATAATTTGCAATCACAAGGAAAGAGATAAAGCAGTGTAGGAAAAGGGGCAGCTTTGCACTGTGCAAAGCAAAATAACCTGCCACATTTTTACCTGTCTAGGTTGCTTTCACCAACGAGGTTTTTTATTCTCTTCAAGCCAGGGAAAGCCTGTGGTGTAACCTCTCCTCCAGGGCTTGATATCCAGAGGGTCACCTCAGGGAGCACATGGCAGAGGTGGCTGTGATGCTGAGCTTTGGCTGGGAGTCCTCTCAGGAACACGTCGGGTGCGGTGGGGCATCACGGAGATCTTGGCTGTGCCAGCTGTCCGCCCGTGATTGCAGGGGTGTTCAGCTGGCCAAGAGTCACCCTCCAGCACTGGGGTGCTTCGTAAACTGCTGGAAGGTTTGGGAAAGACCTCAAAAGAAAAGGAGAAACAGGGAGGAAGGGGGAGGAAGGAAGGGGAAAGAAGGGCGGAAAGAGAGGGGGAAAGAGAGGGGGGAAAGAAGGGGGGAAAGAAGGGGAAGAAGGAAAGGGGAAGAAGGAAGGGGGAAAAAGGAGGAAAGAAGGGGGGAAAGAGAGGGGGAAAGAGAGGGGGAAAGAAGGAAAGGGGAAAGAAGGAAAGGGGGAAGAAAGGGGGAAAGAAAGGGGGAAAGAAAGGGGGAAAGCAAGGGGAAAGAAGGGGAAAGAAGGGGAAAGAAGGGGAAAGAACGAAGGGAGAAGAAGGAGGAAGAAAATAAGGAGGAAGAAAAGAAGGAGGAAGAAAAGAAGGAGGAAGAAAAGAAGGAGGAAGAAAAGAAGGAGGAAGAAAAGAAGGAGGAAGAAGGAGGGAAGAAAGAAGAGGAAGGGAAGAAAGAAGAGGAAGGGAAGAAAATTAAGAAAAAAATTAAAAAGGAGAAAGGGATAAATGAGATTTTATTGCAACGAATCCCTGCTGCAAAATACCAAGGCCCGAACCCCCCGAAATGCAGCGCAGCCGCTCCGGAGCCCGCCGTCCAGCCGCGGTCCAACACCGCCCTCTCACGGCTCCGCTGCTGCCAAAACCCGGCGTTCGCGGGGCCGCACGCACAACTCTTGCCAAAAACTCGCGGGGTTCCCCCGTGCTGCAGCTCTGCCGTGGCTGGGGCGCTCCCCGTGTCGCACGGGGGCAGGGCGCTGCAGGGCCGGCCAGCGCACCCCGCCGTGGCTCCCCGGCTGGAAGTGGGGGAGGCGGGGGGGATTCCTGCCCTGCGGTCGTTCATCACTGACACGGAGGACAGGGAAGCAGAGGGGGAGCTGATTGCCCAGCCCTGGCTACACCCTGTGTCCGCGCTGAGCCACCTTTACAGCAGGTTTGCGCCCCCGTGAAAATCCCAGAAGAGCACATCGCCACATGCTGATGACATCTTGCGTTCTCCTTGTTTTGACTTTGACACAAAAACTGGAAAGAGATGGTTTTCCTTCTCAGCATGGACAAATTTCCATTGGTAGCGTTGAGTTGGCTCTAAGCCCAGGTTAAGCAGATAGGTGTCCTCAATGGATGACAAGGCAGCAGGTTTGCTGCTGGAGACACTTGGAAAAGCTGAGCTGGGTGCTGCCCCAAGGCCCTTGAGGATGGCTCAGGGTGTGTAGGCAGCAGACACAGCTGGGATGGAAGGAAATAAAGAAGAATGGTCTCCCTGTCCCTTCAGTCTGGCACTAAGAAGGGATGAGAGGACCCCAGGGCATTTCTCATCCCTCTTCCCCAGAAGCTGATACGCCCTCTGGCCCAGGCGTATCAGCTGTGCCTGTACCAAACTAGGCATTTTCAGGTTAATGCAAGCAATTCCTGGATTCACACACCCTGGCCATCTCAAGCATTTTTATCTGCCCTCCTTACCCCACCCCCCACAAAAAACACAAGATGCTACTAAAAATGGACAGTGCATCCACTTCTGTTGCAGAGCTCATGCTCCTGAGCTGGAAATACAACTGGCTGGTACAAACGAGAGCTACATTTACATTCCGACAGCCTAACAGTAACCCAGAAAGTTTCAGTCTATCCATTCCAGTTCTTTCCTGATCTGCAACTTTGACCCTCAACATTTACCTTCCTGTTGCAGACCTGTGGCCTCCATCCCTGCTCCTTTCCTCCTCGGGTGCCATCACTGTCCTGCTCCTCAGTGGTCCTGAGTGGATGGTCCTTAAATTATGTCTTAACTGAGCATCACTAGTGAGCTGAGGACCAAGGCCTGGCAAAGCAGAAAAAACTACCAGCATGGCTTTGCTGAGAGATCAAGGTCTGCAGGACTTATCCCTGGTAAGAAAAATAAATGGTAAGTGAAGAAACCAAAAGGTGATACTGCACTGCTTAGGATTTTGTTCAATATTAGCTGCAAAGCTAATGTGTGATGTGCTGGCAGTGGTAAGTAAATAGACTATGGGCTAAACTCTGTACAATAAATAGTCCATTACAGAATATATACTTCTCAAATTAATCACTGACACAAGCTAATGACATAGTCTCAAGCCAAGAGGCTTGAAATGGCTTTGCAGAGGCAACCAGTCTTGATCGCTGCTGGATGCAGAGTCCTCCTGCTCTTGTGTCTTCCAATAAAACCTATTTTGCAGGTGCAATTATTCAGTGGCTGGGGTTAACTCAATGCTCTGAAGGATGCAGGTAATGTAATCGACTATATTCATCTTGGTATTTCAAGATTATAATTACAAGATAAAATATTATTGCAGGAGGCTGATATTTAACGAGGGATCAGCCAAGGGGACAGGACTTTAAATGCATGGGGATGCTGAGAGTGGGACTGTTGGGATGCCAGGTTTGAAGTAGTTGATTTCATAATCTCTGCCAAAATTTGCCACATCCCTGGCTGTCACTGTCACTCCCAACACCACAGGGTTTCCCCTTTCCCACAGGCTGGAAAGAAACTGGCCCTTATCTTCTTCCTCACTCTGTCCTCCCCACCAGGGTGTGATCCAGAGCCCCCAGGTCCTGCTAATGAGAGCACTCACAGTGGGAATATGGACACTTACCTGCAGCTTGGGATGAGCTGTGCATCCTTACTGCTGGGGACCTGTTTTCGGGCACTAAATTCCCTTTTGCCATCAAGAAAAGATGTTTGAAGAGCAGCACCCCAAAGGATGATTTGTCTCTTTGGTGTGACACATAGGTACTGCAGACCCCTGAAATAAGTCCCCCTCCATCAGTCACACTGCCCCAAATCATCCCTCAGGCTGAATTCACCTCCCTGCCCCTCTGCTCACCTTCTGAGTTTGGTATTGCCCTTGGCCTCCTGCACAAACAGGGCCAGGAAAGGTTCCTGTCTCGTGGCTCCCAGACTAATTACACAGAGGTGAGAGGTGGGTGGTTCAGGACACGGTGCCAGGTTCCACAGGGAGTGCCAGAACAAATGTCAGCACAGAGCCATAAGGCCAGCGTGGAAATCAGGAGTATTCCTGATATATATATAGGGACAGGAGAAAGCCTGCAGATGCAATATCTGCACTCATTGTGGGCATCATCTGGCCCTCTATGTAGAGCTAAAGAAAAAAAAAGATAAAATTACTAGTTTTAGTGAGAACTGCAGCTCTCCAGAATAGCTTTGGGTCAGGAGAGGGGGAACTTGCAAACTGAGGATTTCCAGCAAAGTCCAGTCCTGCCCCAGTCCTGCCTGGGGTGCCCTGGCTGCATGGCAGCAGGAAAGCAGCCTGGGGGAGATGGCAATGCTGGGCTTTCCTACTAGCAGGGAAAGTCACTGCTCCCCTGGGAGATTTCCCATGAGGAAAGGAAGGATTAGAAATGCTTTAGGAGTACAAAAAGGGATTATAGCATCCAATCCCTGCATATAATGTTAAGTGGCTCTTCAATTTATACTCATCACCTACTCTTTGTAAAATTCTTGGCATTCCCAACGTTTCCCTTTTTCTATAGCTCCAGTTAAAGCCCATAAAAAGTTCAGAGGCATTTCTAACCCTGGAGATACTGTCTCAGTGACACCAATCAAGCACTGCGCTCCAAGGTTTCCTCAGCAGGTCCCTCCTGGCAGACAAATCTCAGTCTTCAGTTAACCCAGAGGAAGGTCAGCCAAGCCATCAAACGTTTCAAAGCACAATTAAGACCCCAAATGAGCGAAGTGAAAGTTTAATGCTGAAACTTCACTGCCAGTTGATGCTCAGTGATTACAAGGGTCACTTGAAATGCCATCAGCAGAAGCACCATGTGTGCTAGGAACCTGGTCCTGCCGATGGGCATTACTGAAATCTTTGGCAAGGCAAACAACATTGCTGAAATATGATTGAGAAAAATCATAGAAATTAAATAAAAAATTGAAATATTAATTGAAAAATTTTAAAAAGCAATTCAGGCTGTAGCTGACAAAGAGAGAAGCTGCTTTGAGTCTGAAAATCTGAAGAATTTATAGGTGATGGGTTTGAATTCCCTTAAAATAATTCAGCTCCCATACAAGCATGTTTGACCAGAAAAAGTCAGAAATTAACTCTCCATCCCAAGAATATAGCAATTAAAGATATATCAAAGGCCCAAAAGGCCTTTTTGTAACCAAAAGGTCACAAACTTGCCTTATAAAAAAACCACCAAATAATTTATTTCATTAGAAAGCTGAAATTTTATACATAAAAATCCTATTTCCCTATGTTATGAAATTTTTGCAACATTCTCTATTCAGGATTAAAACAAAAGGAAGCACGAAGTCAAAACTAAATTACAGAAAATTCAAGTCAGGCTTTTCAACAAAAGAGTGAACAGGTAACAAATAAAAACTTACATCTGAAGGAATCTACATGCCTTCATTGAGTTGGATTTGAACAAAGCCCATCTTTTCCAACAGCAAAACAGTTTCTGGGAGCCTCTTCACTGCCATCCTACTCATGCTTGGCTAGGCTTTATGGAATGGCACTGAACACTGTGGTATGAGAAAGGGGGGAAAAGCAAAGGATGGAGGGAGACTTTAAACTAGGGACTGTCGGTTTGAAAAAGGAAGGGCAAAACAAAATTCAGGCTTTTCCTGTCCTGTCTAAAAAAAAAAATGGCCTAAGGAAAATCACCAGTAAAAAAATTCACTAAAGAGCCAACAGTGAAGGCAAAAGGAGAATTGAGCTTTGCTAACACTGTTCCTCTTGATGAGAAATGGGTAAAATGCCTATGCAGACAATTGAGTTTTGCCCCTTTTTGGCGAGACAAAAGTCTGGCTAATTTATTTCATGTTCTCACATATGTCTTTAAAAAATTATAACTCTCAGCTCAAATGCCACCTTGATATATTAACTATCTACTTTCATTTTATTCATCCTCATATTTGGTGCAGGATGTGAATGTGTAATCTAAGTCATAACAAAGGCTTCTCTGTGGTAGTAAGAGGTGTCATTATCAGACATTACATGGCAGTTTATAATACCAGTGGAATAATTTTGCATCAATGTTACAACGAAGTTCTTGATAGAGAAAGATGTTATGGGAAGTAATTACTTCTCTCCCCCCACTAGCTGTTAAACTTTAATAGCTCAGATATTATTTCAGGTTTCCTAAAAGACAGGTTGGCATAGAAGTTCATTCTGTAATTCCTATATTTTAGTAGCCAGAACAAAACTAAAGTATCTAGAACATACTCAGGCTTTTATTTTAGACAACAAGAGATGAAAAAAAAAAAAAAAAACCAAAAAACAACCAAAATGGTTTATTCATGGTAGATTGAAAGAAATGCTGAATTTAGATCCCAGATTCCAAATCTCATCAGCCTGTCTGCTGGCTAATCCCATAAATATAGTTATTGAGACTAGAAACTGCAAATGACATATAACAGGAGAGGTAGGAAGATAAATCTAGGAGATACTTAATGGATTATATGAAAATGAGCGAGAAATGCCCTATAATTATTCCACACCGTTGAGCTGGTTTCTTAGCTGATTTAAAGGCTTAACTACCTCCTCTGGAGAAATAAGAAGAGCCAGCTGTTGGCATATATACATGTTTTAACAGCCCACTCCCTATGGCTCCCAGCCTGGGCTATGGGCTTGCATTTCTGCTTCTGTTGTCCCATCAGCACAGTATGGCAGGAGCAAAGTTGGCTTCATTCATTTTTGTACCTGAAAACATTCATTTTTGTCACCTGTAGAATAACACAAGTTAATATTTTCCTCCCTGCACATGGAAATTACTGACAAATATTTTTGCTTGTTATTTTCTTTGTTTAAACACATTTAAGTTGGTACATTATCAGTCTGAATGTGGATTTCAAACGCTTTCTTTATCATCTGGGGCAGAATAATATGTTTTGAACTGGTCCAGTCAGCAAAGCCTGACCTACAGAAATGAGCCCTTTAGCACTCACTGCATTTTTGCTCCACCTTGGTGACCCTAGCTGTGCATGTCTGCACTACTCATCCTGCAGAATGACTAAAAAAAAAATCTGATTAAACATTAGAAAAAAAGGGGACTGGGGTTAAGGGCACAAGGGGGCAGTGGTAGCAAAGCAAACCAGAGCTTTCTTCAGTCATCTTCAAAATGACCTAGAAATTACAACTACAAATAATAATAATAATTTTAAATGCCAGTTAAAAATCAGTAGGTAATCCTGGTTTAAGAAGATAAGAAAAAGAAGCATAAGAAATCAGAAAGTAAGTTTCAAAAATCCACTTGGCAAGAATAATGTTTTAAGCAGACTTTGCACTGACTTCTTTCTTTGTTGTGGGGGAAAATTATCAAATCTGGGCGGTCAACCATGTTTAAGGTTTTTTTTTTTTTTTTTTTTTTTTTTTGTTGGTTTTTGGATGGATTTTTGTTTAGTTGGTTGGGGTTTTTTCTGTGTTGAAGGGCAGCCTAAAGAATGAAGCCGGAGAGAGGAGTCCTATTGCCAGGAATTGCCAATTGCTTTAAATTTTTGTCTTTGGGCACTGAGGGTCTTTGAGATTCTTTGAAAGCATTTGCTGGATGTCATCATTAAAACAGATCATCATCAGCAGAAGGAAGTAAATAATTCTAAGGACCTGTATGATGATAAAGGCATAAAATGTTAAGTAACTTATTTCACAGCTCTGCTGACAGCAGGAGTCCATCAGCCAGAAACTGAGACATGGAAACCTCTGATGGCTCTTCAGGGATCTGTAGGCTGCTCTGGACCACCAGCATGAGACTGCTACAAAAAAAAAAAGAGCAAAAAAACCCTCCAAAAGGGATCAGGAGAGCTTTTTTTTTTTTTGAGAGGAGATAGGCAAGTACTGAAAGTTGTGGCAAAACCGTTCACTTGAAGGAGCTGCTCCTGTCAGCTGGTGTTTAGCTCAACTTTTCCTTCTGTCTCCTGGAGAAAGGCTTGGTCAGCAAGGGCACAAGAGCATGTCAGTCTGGATGGCCCCAAATGTGTCCAGTCTGAACTCAGAAACATTAATATAATACCCATCATATACTGCACTCCATATTATTACTGAGCAGTTAAACCCAGCCCAGGAGGGCTCCAAAGCTGGAGTCTCAGAGCATGTTTGGCTGCTTTGTTCTAGGCACTAGATGTCAGTGTTTTACCTACATTTACAGAAATTTCCAGCCACTATGAGTGCAGAGGTAACAATAAATAAATAAATATAGAAATAAATAAACAATGTAAAGCATCTGCAGTACCAAAGCCAAACCTCTCCTCTCAGGTGCCCAAAAGGACTTTCCCTTCTCCCCAGTTTGTTTATGCCCAGAAACATTAATTTAAGGAAGAGCTGAAACACATGCATGATACCAAAACTACCTTGAGATATACATATATTATATATATTTTATCTAATATAAAATATTTGCAGCTCAGTTAAGAGCTGCAAACAGACCTGGCCAAGAGGTTTTCATATTCAGAAGGAAGTGCATCCATTTCTTTGAAAGCTCTTTTTCTACACTGTATAACATACAATTCACCCTGAAAAAAAAACCTGGGAAAATGGGATTTTTTAGCTATTAGACAAAGCTTCATAATTTTGTCAGAAGCAATTTTACTGAGTTTTAAACTGCTTTTAAGTCCAGGTAACAAAATGGGATCAAACATATTTACAATATGAACTAAAGATGGTATCTTCAACATTTGGTTCATATCATCTTTCCTTTAGGTTTGAATTAGAAAAATCAAAAATGTCTCAAATCAAGTTATTAAGAAAAATCGTACTCAGGGTTTTTATATTCCATTGTCATCTCAATATCAGATTACCAGTATGTTACACCTTTCAAAATACAGTCATACCCCTACTCCTTATGCATGCAGTCTGTGTGCACAAATCACTTCTAAAAAATATCATTTACAGTAGCACAAATACAGTTTAAATTAGCCCATGCAAACTCCTGAGACAGCAATAACTGCAGGGATTTGGAGTTCCCCTTGCCTTCCAGCTGGTCCTGTCTCTGGTGTATCACATTTCTGCTCCTCTCCCAAAACCCCTTTGCTCCCATTCTTTCCCCAGCACAGGGATGAAGGAGAGCATCCTCTCCCCTCCCTCTTTGATTCCCACAGGTGATCCATGCTGGACAACCACAGCATGTTTTCCTTTGCCCTTCAGAGCACTCATGCATCAGAAAAAGTGAAACAACTAGAACAACCAACCAACACAGTGAAAGATGAACACCATCTGCAAACTTTGAGGGTAGTTTTTGCCTTGTCTTGTGTCCATCAGTTTACATATATGCTCTCACTTGGCATATGTTAATTGAATGAGAAATTGTGCTCCACAAAATAAGTAAATCCTCCTTTTTTTCTTTTCTCCAGCCCGCCTATGCATTACAATCAATAAAGAATTCCAAGTATGAGGTGGTGGCTGTACCCAAGAGCAGTCTATGGGTCTTGGGGGAAAGGCAGGGGGTGCCTTTTCTACAGAAAGGGCAGTGTTAATCTTGTTATGTCATGTCACTGTTCATAAATGAAGTGTTGCAAAGCTCACACAGATTCCAAGCAAGTCTGGAAAACTAGAAAACTTCAGTAAAAGGAAGGGGATACACTCCTAATTTAAATAAAACCTAAGGCTGAGCTGCCCTCTAGAAGAATAAATCACGGACCTTTACACTTCAAATAATAACACAGCCAAATACAATGCTACATTTATGCCTTATTTTTAGACAAAGCCTGGACAAAATGAAAAAAAAAATTACAATTTTCTGGTCTATTTCCTGAAGAATAAAGAAAAAAGAAAAAACCCAATAAAACCAAAATGAAACTGTCAGTGACCATCTAATGATCCATCCTATACCATATGCTGAAAAGTCATTAGTGTTGCCTCAGCCTGAAGAATCTGTGTTGAATCAGTGTGGTATGAACAAGTCAAAGCAAATCTAATCGCTGTGGGCTACATTATACCCCAACATGTGCTGAGGAAGACTGGCATCTGCTACTCACAATTAGCAGGGAAGTTTTCAGGGAGGAACGCATCTGTCAGGCAGACCCAGGACCAACAGGATGGATAACAAGCAAGGAAACAGGAATTTCCTCCCTTTTTAACAAGAAGCACAGCTTTTTAAATAAAAACCTTTTCACACACTGAAGTGGTTTCTCCAGAGAAAGAGGTGGAAAGCATAGTGGATCAGAGTTTCCAGTGTCCCACTGTCACAGCAGGTGACTGGAGATCTCTCCCAGATGTCTTTTATTCTGCTGCTTTAACAGTGGCTCAGAGGGTCACTGTTAATATAGGTTTGAAGGAAAGATAACACAAATTGACATCTCAGCTGTTGATTGGATGGAAGCAATAAATCATACAATCAACCATAAAACAACTTTAAAGCACAGGACAAAACATCAATCTGTGGTGAAACCCAGTCTCTGTTGAAAAGCCAAGTCAGCTTACTGGGAGAGAAAGGAGAGCCAGCAGACAGACACTGCAAGAGTTTAACAATCCACAGCAAGTTTATTTTTAAACTGTGTCAGAGCACTTGTCAGCACCTGGTGTGTGGTTTGCCAGGGCCACAGCTCCTGATGACATCAAAAAATGCTCCATCAGAACAAAGTGGTGCTGAAGGAAAACTGTGACAGCCTTTCACTCCAAAGCAGAAGCTCCCAAACCTGTCAAGCCTTGTGAATGAGACATCAGCCATGAACTTTTGGGTGGCAGCTACTGCTACCAGGCAGAGCAGAATGGATCTGTGTACTGCAGGCTATTCACTCCTCAAACTTCTCCTTACAGTCACTCTAGCTTGGACAGGATGCAACTGATGGAGAGCCCTCAGACATCCCACTGCTGAATAAAGACATTGTTCAAAAAATGGTCCCCTTGTTTGGAGACCACAAAAGCATAGAAGAAATATGAGCCTTGGTATCAGAGGCAGATAGAAATCAGTGTTGCCCTCTGCAATCCAAGGCAAAACCACAGGTAAATCAGCCCCAAGGTTTTACTCCCTCCTTTTTAAAGTTGTTCATGATTCAACTACAGTCTCCAACAAATGGAAAATATTTGCCTTCTTTCCTGGTCCTAGTAAACCAATGACAGAACAGTTACTGAGACTCAAAGGGCTGATTCTCAATCACTCCATATAAAGCCATTGATAGGTGTAATTTCAGCCAACTGACCAGTATTTGCTAGTGGTTTACATTTATATTTTAGCTTTAAAGGTTCTTCCCCTTTATATCACATTCAACAGCATATCTCTTTGTGGCAGAAATTCACAGAAAGGGGTCACTTGCCACTGAGCCACACCTAAATAACACTGGATGAGCAGCCAATTTTTCACCTGCACAGCAGCAAAAGAAATAAATCTTCCTGTCATTAAACCTTTCTGCTGAAGAACCTCCCACCAATGACAGAGAGAAGGCAGCAGAGGTAAAGGATGCTGAGCCAGGAATAGCTGGTGTGGGCTTCAAATGGGGTGGGAATGGAATGGGACAGGGTACAAGTCTGAGGTAAAAGTCAGTACTTGTAAAGTTTTTGCTTTATATTCAAACACAAATTGACTGCAAAAGTCTGAGGTTCTGGTACTGTTTGGACTGGGGGATTTTCTGTTCACTCCTTTTTCCCCTCATCCTACTACTAGATCTTCAAACACCCATGTGACCACCTAAATTTTAAGACTCCTTGAACATAAAGAATTCTATGCTGAAGCAGTTCTGTGCTTGAGCAAATTTCCAAGCATTTGAATGGCACAAAATGAGGATGCAGACACAGAAGTCTGTCCAGGATTTGGAGCAATATCCTTGTCTCATGCTCACAACTCTGTGCCCAAAGCAGCCCAGGAACCCAGCCCCAAAGCTCCCCTCCCTGGGAAGGATTAAAACCAACTCCTTAGAGCATCATACTGTCATCCATTAATTCCCTAACAACTGTCATTTGTCAGCTCTAAGAGAGTCATGGAGTTTCTCACTTCCTACATCACTGGCACTCAAAAATTCAGAGAGCAAATTCAATATGTTCTAGGTTCTGCATCTGTAACTCTTCTGAGGAACAGGGAGCAGTTCTTTGGTGCCTTTTGGTGTCTGGGACAAGTAATTTGCTAACAGCCCTCAGAGCTACACATCAGCATCCTACACTGAAGGCAAATGTTTTTTGGGTTTCTGACAGGGTTTTGTCAGACTATGTAGTGAGCTACAATTAACTTTGAAGAAAACAGAATGGATAATTTCATGCCACATTAAACGCATCATTTCTTTCTGCATTTCTGGACTTGGACAACATTGTTTCTATCCCTGCTCAGCCTTCCACAGCCTCACACCCAGTAGTGTAGGGCAGAGTTAATTAAATTCAAACCTTCTCCTTGTCAAAGCACTGACTAAGGTGTGTCAAATCCTGACTCATCAGATGCATAAAGGGACCATTAAGTTATCTAAACACTTCCAGAAAGTGTTGCAAACACACCCCAAATCACAGCAGTGGGAACAGGCAGTCAGGGTGCTCATATCCCCAAATTCCCAGTGCTCCTGGAAGCCTTGCTGGTGTGTCTCTGTAAAATCTGGTTTGGGGTCGGTCCCCTCAACAGCACCAGGCCACACCACACTATTTCTGCCCACCTTTGAGGCTGACAAGACACAGAAGAGAAGTCTGTGTCCCCATAGCATAAGACCTTGTACCAGATGTTTCCTCTTCCACAGCTGCACCTTCTGAGCAGGCTGCCAGGAAAAGCCAGGTCTGTACCAGCTCATCCTCTTCTACTGAAGGGATTCACGAGCTGAAGGTCACACTTTCCAGGGGATCATACAGGAAAAAAAGACAGAAAGCCTTAGGTCACAGCCACAGAAAGGTCCCCCCGCTTAAAGCTCACACAAACTAAGAACAAACAGCCCCACCCGCCCCTTTTATCCACATAGGACATTTCCCATCAGGTAATTTTCAAATCACTTTCACTTACAACCAGATCCCAGCCAGGAGTCCTGAACCTCCCTCTTCACCCACCAGAGGTCTCACATCATCTTAGAATGACAAGATCATTTAGTTTGGGAGTGACCCTTAAGATCATTGAGTCCAGCTCTGCCAGGTCCCCCACTAAACCACGTCTTCAAGTGCCACATCCACACATCTTGTTGCATGGCATATCAGCAAGGACCACGTGAAGCCTCCTGAAGCATCACTGGGTTCCTTGTTTCACCCTGGGGAGAATGACACTTCAGGAGATTTAATGGGAACAGAAAGTACCTCTGGTAGTGCAGGAAAAATACTATTAAAAGAGAAGGCCAAAAAGAAGAAACCCTGGGGAATGTAATTTGCTGAAATGGCAGAGTTGATGAGCAGCAAACCCAGCTCCTTCAGCATGAGAAGTTTCAGTGGGAAGGCTGTCAGCCCTGCTTTGGGCTCTCAGAAACTCTCCAGCAGTTCTGCAAGGGGCTCAGAAGCACTCCTGGCAGGAGGATGTGGTTTTTCCAAATACCTGGAAGGGAAGGCAGCTGTAAACCCACTTAAATCACATAAGCAGCTCTTTTAGCCTCCTCAGTGGGGAGCCAGGGCTGCCTCTCCAGCAGGTGACTGCCCCTGAGAAACTTCTCGATACTTACAGGGAAATGCCACAGAAAATTGAGGGGACATGAACCCATCCCTTCTGATTGTCAGAAAAATGCAGATTGAAGGGTGTTTTCCGTAAACTTCGTGCATTGCTACTGAGTCAGTGAATGCCAGGAAATTTTGCCAGCCTTTGGCTCTGAGCATACATTTGGACCCCAAATTAGCCACAAATCTCCTCTGGCCCCAGTTTGCACTCAGCTCCCTTTGAAAACAGGAGTAAGTAAGATTTCTGAAGTGGGTTTCCAGTTTCTCCCACAGTTGCCCCTCTCACTTCCTATGAACACCTTAAAACATATTTCTATAAGAACAAACACTGCATGTCCTGAGAGCAAAACCAGTTCCTAGGATTTTCTGTTTGATAATGATGGCAACAGCTCCCCTGACTAAAGGCAGATGCTAGTTTTTTGCTACTTCATGCCAACCTTGATCTTCTTTTACCCCTTGTGCAGAGGGGCATGGTAAGTGTGAGTTCACAGACCTGGGAACCACATCATAGTGCTTTCCCCTGCCACTTATCATTCAGCTAGCTTTTCGTTGAAAATATTAATCAAAAAGTGCATCTTCACTGTAGTCATGTATTTTCACACCTGAAAGTTGTTTCAAGTCTCCTTTTCGTTTCCAGGGGTGATTTTCCAGTTCTTCCAGGATGTCTTTCCCACCCTCCTGGAGCTGCACGTGTAAGCTTGCCTGTCTCATCTCCTTTGGTTCAACCAGAATTTCATGTCCAAACCTTGACAGTCAAATTGAAAACCTTGTGTCTTCCCACTCCCAAAGTCAACATGGTCCATGAAACCTCACAGAAAGAGCAACTAGGAATAAAATTCTCCTTTGAGAGAACCCCCCTCCTTCTGAAATGGATAGCCTATTTTGTCGGAATTTGAGAACAAGTTTTCTTGTCTTTTCCAAATAAATTTTTGACAAAATTTCAGCCTTTTCCCTCCAAGAGCATGGACAGTCTTTGTGGGTAACAAATATATGGACCTGCTAGCAAGAAACCACATAAATTACTATTTTAGCAGCATCCCATACATCCCTTGTAATAGAGGCTCTCAAAAAGGCTTTGTTCTTTACCTCATGTCACACCATCTGACATAAGAGTCGTTCCTGATGCTATTTTTAGTAAACTAATCTGTGTTTGGAGGCAATTTCCCCCCTCAAATATTTCTGTGTGTTTGATAACCAGCACAGTCCCCACGAGCTGATCATTTGTCATCCTAAGTGACCAGAGAAGGTCACTTATGGCCATTTCAGCACCTCCCAGGACCTAACTCCCATAAAGAATTGATGGTCCTTATTGAAGTTCAGTAAATAAGTCGGCATGAAATTTCCAAGACAAATTGCTCCAGAATATTGGTTTCATATGAGGTCACAGGGAAGAAATGACACCTGCCTGGACTTAGGAGCACACTGAGGTGCCAAGGAGCAGGACAAGCCTGTGAGAAACCAGGTTCTTCTGGATCCATAGCAGACAGAGCCACTGAGTCCATCTGCCAGGGTCTTTGTCACACCACTAGGAATCATGCCTTGGAATATGTTCTGTTTCTCTAAGCACTACAGCTTAGAGAAATTCAGGAATTCAGCATCACCTGGTTTATAGCAAGGAAATGAGGCATGTATGGATTGGGTCCATATTTGTACTCCCAACCAAAGCATGCCACATTCTTAGAGCAGAGTTTCTTGTTCCACATCACTTGCTTGTCAAAAAAGCACTAGAAAGGCTCCCAAAAATGTTTGCTGTGGCCTCCACAAACCTGTCCCTCAGGATCACAGCTTCTCTCTTGGGCCACTAACTCCTAGGGATGTGATTTCACATTGCTCCCTTTAGACCTTTAGAGCTACCTTGAGACCTGTCTAGTCCTGGAGAGACAGAATCCTGATGGGAGATTTTGAAGTATCTGTAGCAAAACTGACACAGAAGGCTCAGCTGCTGCATCCCAGGGGATGTGGGTCTGCCCCAGCACAGATGAGATGCACATGGGATGGACATGGGATAGATACAGCACATTCTGGTCTGCACTCACAGCTCTGGCATCTCATCTTAAAAAGCAATCATTTAAACCTCTGCAAAGCTCCTGCCATTGTACTTCAGCCAGTCACAGGAACTGGAAAAAGCTCCTAAATTATAGCTTGGCTGCCTCAGAATGATGGCATAACCCACCTTGATTTACAGCCCTGGAGCAAACCTGAAAGATTTGATGTGCTTGCAGTCCTTCAAACCTCACCATTAGTCTCCATCCTATTTATCCTCCGAGTTTGTCTAGCAACTGGAAGAAGTACTTGGACTATTTCTGAGCATTATTTCATGTGCTGCAAGAGAAATTGGCCCTGTAGCTATAATCAGATTACTTCTTACCAAGGACCCTGTGTAAAACCTCTGTGGCACTTGCTGTTATTCCTACAAAATGCCCATTTTACTTATTTTCCTGCATCCAGAAAAATGGATCATTTTAAATATCCATGTTTAACTTGTATACATTTTTTCCCCAGAATTTTAATAGGATTTGTCATCATCTGTAAAGCACCATGAAATGTAATATTTTCCCCAGAACAGGGTGTGAAATTTGTCTACCTTATCAGAAATTTGTGCACAACTTGCTTCATGGATTAAGTGCTTGACTCACTGAATAGCTTCTTCTCACACTAAGTGGATCCAATTGGCATGTTAGGAAACACATGGTTCTTTTTTCTTGTTCTAATGGTAGTCATAGCCTCAGAAGGGATGCATGACATTTTATTGTGCATGCATATGTTTATACTTAATTGCTGGAGCTTAAGGAAGAACATTATGTCTAATTCCCTGCCTGAGTGGCTTTATTGCACTTGAGGCACACGCACACAGCTACAATACCAAGACATCTAGAAGCCTTGAATACAGTTCAAGATCCTGAAGATGCACAAACCCGGGGGAGAAATGGTCCCTGATCAAGGATTTCATGAACAAAGGAAAAATAAGGACAGTGACTGGCACAGACTAGGAGTTCCACATGTGACCAAGAGCAATGTCAGAGCACCAGAGACCTGTAAATAACAGATTTCCTCTACCCAAAAGATCCCCAAATGCAAAGTACTGGGTTATTTCTAGGTTTGGGGCTTGCTCTTCTTCTGAAAAAGCAACTTCCAGGAAAGAAAAAAAAAAAAAAATCCCAAAAACCCTCACACCCAAAGGGTGTTCTGATGATTGTCCCAGACTATAATTTAGTCTTGTGCCTGCAAGTTTCAGGTTTTGTTCAGGTGCATAATGGTGCGGTGGAATGCTTCCCAGCAGTCCCCCAATACACTCTCTGTAATAACAGAGAGATCATTTATTGGAGAGAATGAGCAGATTCTTGCATAAGCCTCTTTTGTATGAGAAGTCTCAAGGATATGAAAGCAGCAATTATTCTCACCTTGGCTAATGCAATTAAGAAATTCTCAAGTACTGAGAAAACGGTGGAGCAATTAGACTTTGAACACCACCTAGCTATGAATTGTCATTTGCCAGTGAGCTATAGTTAGATGAAATGAAACTGGAGATGAGGGGAATGATCTGGGAGCAGTCAGAGGCAGTGGGGCAGGGCTTTCCCTGCAGCTTGTTACAGAGCTGCATCTGAACCCTGCCAACCACCACCATGAGTCATAAGCATTCAGCCAGTTTTTAGAGCACTAATCAGGTATTTTTTGCTAACTTAGGCAGAAAGATTACATTATTTTAGTGATAACTGCAGAACTAATTCTACTCCCAGTCCAAAGTTAAAATGTGTTAGGTAATAGGAAAAGTGCTGCTTAACTTAAATCTCTCATGCTGACTGCAGCTTCTGTGAAAGAGGAGCATGGTTCTAACAAGAGGATCAAAATTTGAACAATTTGCCTTTGATATGAGGTAGAAGGCGGCCTTGCAGGATTACTGCAGCTTAAATGCCATCATTAAGAAACAAAGCAGTCCTTGGATAAGTGCTGCACTGACTTTAAGGCAAAGGTATGAACTGCAGAGGAACACAGGCAAGAGCATGTGCCCAGAAAACAGCAGAAGATGAGACAAAATAGAAATCACTTCTATTGACAGGAAGGAAATGACTTCTTCAAGATGCTCATGAATGGTGGAAGTATCCAGAGGTTTAAGCTTAGAACAAGAAGGAGATTGATGATGATGATGATGATGAGAGTGAGAAACACCAGGTGGCTGGGGAGGGTGAGGAGCCTTCTTTGGACCATCCCTGGGAAATGTTTGATGTGACAGGTGTTGCCTCAGCAGAGAGGTAGTGGGTGACCCCTGAGAAGGCTGTGATTTTAGTATCCTCTTTCTTGTGATCATGATACTCCTGAATATTCTGAGAATTTTGTTGTTTCTCCTGACACTGCCCAGAGTAAATCCAAACACCTTCCCCTGAACCTACCGAGCAGGACAGGGGGGACCTGATTGTGGCCGTCCAGTCCCTGAAGAGAGCTTAGAAGAATGAGGCAAGACTACCTACAAGATCCTGTAGTGCCAGGACAAGGGGGAATGGGTTCAAATTGAAAAAGAGTAGTTTTAAATTAAATGTGAGGGGAAAATTGTTTACTGTGAGGGCGGCGAGGCACAGGCTGCCTGGGAAACTGTGGATGCCATATCCCTGAAAGTGCTCAAGCCCAGTTTGGTCAAGGCTTGGAGCAATTTGGTCTTGTGGAAGTGTCCATGCCCATGGCAAAGAGGTGGAACAAGATGATATTCAAGATCCTTTCCAGCCCAAACTGATTTTTTTTTTCCTGTAATTCTGACTGGTCAGAAATTGATTGACCAGTCAGATTCTGACTGCTCAGGGTCCTAACAAAGAAGATGCAAGCAGCAGGGGTCATGGAAGTAACAGGTCCACGTTTTATTCCTGCACCCAGACCTCTCCTGGCCTGTTGTGACTCAAATTGGCTTTTATACAGTCACAGAATTATTTGGGTTGGAAGGGACCTTAAAGATGATCTTGTTCCAACCCCCCCGCCATGGGCAGGGACACCTTCCACTAGGCCAGATTCCTCCAAACCCCACCCAACCTTCAGTGACTCCTGCACTCAGCAGTCTGAGAAGCTCAACTTTTTCTTTTCTCACTATTAAGTTTCCCATCACTTACTCCTCCTATCACACAGTCAAATCTTCTCAGGGGATAAAACTCTCGCCATGCTTCAAGTGCTTTGAAAAAGAATTTATATCCACAGTGTAAAACAAACAGTATTTCAAAATCGCTTTGGAAAAACAATTCAGTGAAAACCCAGATGAGTCCTGTCTTTCAGTTGGCTTAGTTATACTTGATTGCATTTGCTAGAGCATGGATGCAATTTCAGATTTTGCCGGGGAGGTGCACAGATACAAAGCTCCCTGTGCCAGGTTGCTCAGCACAGCCCCTGGAAGGATACCCTGTCCAGAGGGGCACAGCCCAACCAAAGGTTGCTCCTGTTGGCTCAGGGTAGATGTCCTTCCACCTGGTCCAAGGTCTACCAGCATGGACAACTTGATCTTGTGCTAACCCCAAGTTTCTTTGGAATGGAAACTTCTTTTAGTGCATGGAGAAGTCAGAGTGTGGGGATATCACTCCATCCAGATCCCCCACTCTGAGAGCTGCTGATGCTGAGTTCCTTTCCCAGCTTCCCCGGGATCTTGGTGGTAACACAACTCATCAAGAACACTACTTGATCAACAGCAAGAGAGACCCAAGAGGTCTGCAAATTTGTCCTGGATAATCTCCCTCCTTATGGACAGCGAACTGACACAGACATTGATCCACCTGTACTTACATGGGTAAACTGTTTAATTTACAACAAGGGATTTATCTGGGAAAGAAGGAAAATAATTTCAGGCCTCATTGGCTCTCTGTGATCCCATTACACCAATGGATGATGTTTCCTTTATATCAGACAAATATGAAGTAGGAGCTGGGGAGCAGAGAAGGGAGTGCTCATGAACTCCGGCCTGGGGAAGAAGATCTGCCCCAAGCTTAGTTTCAGTGCTAAGTAACATCTTCCTTTTGCCAGAAATATGACGATTCACAGATTATAGCCACCACAGCTAAAAAAGCTGTTGCAACCAAGCAGAAAAAGAGTCCCTCAAGCACCTCTTTCTTCCTGCTCCCTGAAAGTCAGGGCTCCAACACTTCCAAGGGGCCATTAAAATATTCTCAGAGCCACACGTGGGGCAGGAAAACAGCCTAGGGCAGGGGCTGGTTGCAGGGCAAAAGCTGTGAAGGAAGGCATGTTGTGGCAGTTTTATGCTGAGTTTCCTTTCCCAGGGAAAAGGGCCTGCATTCGTGTCAAGTGGCATGGAGTGGCCGGCTCAATCCTGAAATTCCGAACGTCGCAGGATTCCTCCCAGTCTCAGGGTACACATCCTGGCAACTGTGGCTGCTTTGAC
>NW_024530267.1:0-14891 GCF_017590135.1 Pyrgilauda ruficollis
CTCCATTTAACCTTTGCAGATAATTTCCTAATTTTATCGAACACAAAGTCATTATAACCTTCATGATTCTAAACCATTTAGATATTTCCTCTAAAGCTTCTTCTATGGCCTTTCCCACAAACCTTTAAAAAGCTCTTGAAAATTAACTTTTTGGCAGATTTATACATTTCTCAATTACTTGCTTTTGTTATTCTTAATACACCCACAGTTTCTGAGAAAATGATTACACAAAACTTGGGTTTTCTAGTGCTTGTTCCCCTAATGTTCTCTTAAAAAGGTTTAATTTCTTTTTCTTTTCATTATACACTCCTTTAATTCTTACACTGCTTACAACATCTGCTTACAGCATATTAGACACCCTGGCAGTTATCAGATCTCCTCGATTGTGAAGGAGGCAGGACTATAACTTCTGCTACCCTGTCTCGTTTTAACTTTTTATTAATATTACGAATCCATACATTCGCCAGATTGATCTTACAGAAATTTATGGATTTAAACTGCAGGGAGAGGAGAAGATAAAAACTCGTTGGTATCTTTTTAGTATGATCTTGCCATCTTTTACTCCTCTCTCTTTAAAGAAAAAAAATCGTCCTGGGTCTTAGGACTTAGATGGCCCTTTCTCACAAATTACAACTTTATTTTACATCTGTACCTTTTGATTATAGCATCTCTGCAATTTTAAGAGGTACATGCAGCAGCTACTGCAGCACAAAAAAGCTTTTGTAATGCAAAAGCAGCAACTTACACCATTTTAAAGAGAGCACTTGAATACTTTTAAGCCTTCTATCGGCCAGCTTGTTTACTATTTTTAGCTGAAATGCTCTGTTCATCTCAAAACTTCGCTCCAGTTAACAATCCTATCCTTTTGTTAGTGTTTTAAAACAACTTGTACTTTCAGCCCACGCGTCTCCCAGTTGGTTTGCTACGCTTCTTGGGCACCTTTACATTTCTCTGGCTCGAGATATCTTTCCCTCCCCCTCCCGCTGTGCCGCTGGCTGGCCCGGGCTGCACCCGTGCCACTTGTTCACCTGAGGTAAACAACCAAGAGAAAAAAAGAAAGAAAGCAAGCGGGGGTTCTCAGGCAGGAGGGGGTGGCTGGGTTCTGTCGTACCTGGGGGGGGGGCTGGGATCTGCAGCGCCTGCCTGCACCGCACTCTGATTCTAGCCCACTCTGTAGGCTGCGCCAAGGCAGCTCTGCGCCATTCACTCCTACACCCTCCTTTTGCTCTTTTTCAACCCATGTTTTTATACTTACCTTCCTTTTTACTAAGCCTATTTAGTCGCAGAACTGCTTTTTCCGTTTTTACTGGTATACCAAAAAGAAAAACTATTGCTGACTTACTGGTCACGTAGCGAACCGAACTGCTGATTTTTAGTCAACAAACTGATGAGCTCTCTTACCTGTCCCTGGATCCAGCGAGGTCCCATTGTTCCTCCCGATCCAGCCCGTGATCAATCAAACAACCCCCTCTCCCCCCCTTCAACTTCCCGTGGCTTTTTGTGTTGGTGTGTGTGTTCCAAACGAGCTTCCCACTCACTTCCCCTGCAACCGACCACTTTCCTCGCGGAAGAGTGGAACTGCGATCTTGGGGTCCACACTCGCTTCGTGATAATATCACGTCTCACACACACACTCGATCACTCCCCACTCAACCACACGATACTTACAGTTTGTTTTCCCGTGTGGAGTCTTCGTGCACGTCGTTTTTACTAGTAAAATAGCTGGCTTCCACGGAGAACTATCTCCGTCCTCGAGAGCTCTGGGCCCGTTCCCACCTTTTGATTGTGGCTTTCTTTTTAGGCTACAAAAAGTTTGTTTAATCTGAAAGGTTCCGCTAGGCTATCCCAATCTCGTCTGGCTGCTGAATTCAGCGGGGCGCCTCCTGGACCTCGAGAGGGGACCCTGGAATCCTTATCAGATCACGTCGGGATCACCAAATTTGTTATAAATGAAAATGAAAAATAGCCAATTTTAATAAAAAATTAAAATAAAATTTATTTCTCCACCGTAATACAGTCCCGAAAGCCACCAATCAATCGGACAGCATACCACCCCCGGGAGGTGAGCTGGGTGGACGTAGATTTGGCCTCTATCGCACCAAATCCCCCTTGTCCACACCAGCTGTTCCGAGGTCGTGGTTCTTATACGTTTTAATTTGCCCGCGGCAGAGTCCCTTTGTCTCCCTTTCAAGGTCTTCATATTCATGTTTTAGTTTGTTTTATACATATATATTTTATACATCTTTTATCTCCACGAATTACTAACCATATTTCTAACACCGATCAAGCCCCAAGGAAAGACAGAACAGCAAAAAGTGCTCAGTTTTGTGCCCTCCTGCCACTGTAGGGTAAGAAGCAGGAGGCAAGAATCCAGCACAGTCTTTCTTTGACCTTTCCTTTAAGACAGCACTGTCTGTTCCCACCCCAAAGGCACAGAGGGTGAAATACTGCCTAGAAGTGGGGGGGTGGTAGCAAGCAGTAGATGTCCTACAACTCTCTTTCCAGAAGAGTTCTGGGGAGTGTTTTACATGTATGTGCCAGTGTGTGTCTATGTGCACGTGTGCCAAGGCATGTGAGTCTGCACATGCAATACATGTGTCCCAGTGTGCACAGCTCTGTGTGCACACACAAGTGCCAAGGTGTACACGTGTTGAGTGCACCACTGTGTGCACATTTGTTAAATTACCCCCTCTCAGGTGTGACTAAGTTTGTGCACAACCCTGTGTTTGTGAGTATACACAGGCTTTGCAAGTGTGAGCACAGCCCTGTGTAAGATATGTGTGTTGATGTGTATGACACTGCACATATTAGTGTGCACAAATATGTATGTTCGTGTTAATGTACACAAGTTCTACGTACAATCAAGTCTCATGTTTGTGAGCACGTGTGCATTAGTAGAGACTGTACATAAGTGAGTATCTCTGCGGCTAGTGTATGAAAGTTGAGAGTGTACAGCTCCATGTGTGTGTGCAGGTGTGTGCTGCTGACAGGTACTGCTGTACACCAGGGCTCTGTGCCAGTAAACAAGTACCTGTGTGTGTATACTAGCTCTGCACATACCCCTGGGTGCACACATGGACTGAGCACAGCTGGAGACATGACTCTGGATGCACAGCTCCGTGCATCCAGCTGCTGTCTCACCTGAGAAAACAGACGTGTGTGTACATGTCTATGTGTATATATCATTACTGAGCTCTATTTACCAGAGTAGCCCCTAGCTCTCTGTCTACACTCTGTTACAATATGCAGAGTTCAATTTAGTTTGTGACAGAAGTACAAAGTGTGGCGTCCTGACACCAAGATCAAGGATCAAAAGCATTCTTATGTCTCTACCACTAACTGCAAAGTGAGAGTACATGCACAACCCACCAGAGAGCTCCAAAGAAGCAGAAATCCTAGAGGTTCTGCAAAACCCCAAAGACTGGGTACACTGACACAGATCATAAAGAAGATAGATTGCTTCCACTAAGCCATTCTGAGAAGACAGAAATGCCTGCAAACCAACCCACTCAAACTGCTGTTATTTATATTTTTACCTCGTGCCTTAATTATGCTGTAGACTTGTTAGAACTTGCAAATGTGTGAACTCATTCTTGTAGATTGATGGACTAACGTTATCCCCCTGTTGCTGTGTGAAGTATCGTGTTTACTGCCGGGCTGTTGGGGTCCACTCTGGCTAGCTATAGACCCTTGCCCACACGATAATTCATAGACGAAGGTAAAAGATTGAGAAGCGCTCTTCTCCACGTGGGAAACGTTCTCCTTTATTCCAAGAGACACACCAGGTGCACAAACCCATGGGAGAAAGAGGGTGTTCCCTGGTGGCAGGGAACTTTTATACCCTGGGGATGGGGACAGAGGAAGATGTCTACAGACAATGGGATACCAGTGAGGAGTGGCGAGAGGAGGGTCTCTTCACTCAGGAAAAGACCACCGGGGGTACTGGGGTGGGTGAGGGAAAGACCATGTGATGGGGGAAAGGGATAACAAACCATGTGATATAACATAAGCTATACAGTGCAATATAAAACTATTCTGTGCAATCACCCAGTGCAAAAGAACAACTAAATAAACTAGTGCACCATAACAGCTGTGCTTTGTGAAAGACAGGTGAAGGCCTCACAGGGCTAGTCTGCATGCTTTAGATGACTGTTTAAGTAAAATTTTGAACAGAGAATTTAAATAGCATTACTCATTAATGTAATTATCCTATTTTAAATGGATGAAGATTACAAGTATCTGTTGAGGGAAATACACGGAGAGCAGTGAACTTGCAAATGTGTGAACTCATTCTTGTAGATTGATGGACTAACGTTATCCCCCTGTTGCTGTGTGAAGTATCGTGTTTACTGCCGGGCTGTTGGGGTCCACTCTGGCTAGCTATAGACCCTTGCCCACACGATAATTCATAGACGAAGGTAAAAGATTGAGAAGCGCTCTTCTCCACGTGGGAAACGTTCTCCTTTATTCCAAGAGACACACCAGGTGCACAAACCCATGGGAGAAAGAGGGTGTTCCCTGGTGGCAGGGAACTTTTATACCCTGGGGATGGGGACAGAGGAAGATGTCTACAGACAATGGGATACCAGTGAGGAGTGGCGAGAGGAGGGTCTCTTCACTCAGGAAAAGACCACCGGGGGTACTGGGGTGGGTGAGGGAAAGACCATGTGATGGGGGAAAGGGATAACAAACCATGTGATATAACATAAGCTATACAGTGCAATATAAAACTATTCTGTGCAATCACCCAGTGCAAAAGAACAACTAAATAAACTAGTGCACCATAACAGCTGTGCTTTGTGAAAGACAGGTGAAGGCCTCACAGGGCTAGTCTGCATGCTTTAGATGACTGTTTAAGTAAAATTTTGAACAGAGAATTTAAATAGCATTACTCATTAATGTAATTATCCTATTTTAAATGGATGAAGATTACAAGTATCTGTTGAGGGAAATACACGGAGAGCAGTGAGAGGTACTGGGTAGTTCACTTAAGAATTGACTAGTAAGAATGAAACTAGAGAGCAAGACTGGATTGGCCCTTGTGCCTGCCACCGAGAAGATTATAATCCTGCTGTGGGTAGCAACCCCGTAGGCATAGTAAGGTGGGGGTAAGAAAGCCATACCAGACCTCTGTCATTCCTCAGGTGTCTCTTAATACAATAGAGACTAAATGGCAAGACCAAGTTAGCCTCTGTACTCACCACTAATAAACTTAAGATTTTTTTCCTCTTCCCACTGTCCTCACCCACACCAACAGATGCTAGTGTTGCCACATTTCTCTTCATAGAGAAAAGCAAGGCACAATTCTTCCCAAGAATTTCTGAGATTCACATTCTCTGAACCTCAGAGAAAGGGAAAACACAATTCTTATCACTTGATGTGCCTGTGACGTGCCAAAGTAGAATGCAATATGGAGATTGTTTACCCAAAGCGAGGATGTTTTGTTTCCTTGCCCTATTAAACCCAAGAGTGTGTGTGTGTGAGGCTGTCGGCTGACAGTCACGGGAGAGTCACGAGATGAGTGTAGTTCTCTGCAGTTGTGTGCAGAGTGAGTGCATGGCAGATTCAGTCTAGATGTATGTAATATAGTATAATAAAGTAATTAATTTGCCTTCTGATAAGATGGAGTCAGATGCATCATTCTCTCCCCTTCGTCTGGGATGCCCTTGCAGTAATATGCTAGTAAGATTATTTTTTAATATTTTTTGAAAAGTATGAGTAGATTATCAGAATCAAAAATGAGAGTTATTGTTCAAGCCAAATGAGTTATAGAAAAGTGGGGTTTGCTATAGATAAATAATGTAAAAGTTGTCTCTCACAATTAAGAAATAGATATTATGTGTATGTTAAGATGTGTAGTGAAGTTATTGTAATATGTCCCCCATAGTCCTCTTTTCCCTCCCCTTGTAATAGCTTAGCAGTCGGGGCATTTGGGGGGAGAGCAGGCTTGTTACTAAGAGGCATGGCATGGCAACACCTGACCTCCAATCAAGTTGCAAGAAAGCAGTCTCCACCAATGGACAGTGACAAAGAGTTAACTGACAGAGCTTAGGAGGGGCTAGGGTTACCCGATGCAACACCAAAAGGTATAAAAAGGGGAGCAACTATTTTGTGAATGAGCCATGTGGCTAGTAGTGCTGTGATTTTTCCTTATTCAGTCCTTTGTTGTAATTTTTGTTAAGGTTTAATAAACCGGTTTTTCACAACCAGGTCTTCCACTGGATCACAGCCTCCTCCAGGCATTCACCCCCTCCAGCGTGGACACGTCCCCCACGGGCTGCAGGTGGATCTCTGCATCCTCCATGGAGACATGGGCTGCAGGAGGACAACCTGTTTCACCATGGTCTTCACCACAACCTGCAGAGGAATCTCAGCTCTGGCACCTTGAGCACCTTCTCCCCCTCCTTCTTCACTGACCTTGGTGGTGCCATGTTGTTTTCCCTCACATATTCTCACCTCCTCCTCTTCTCTGACTAGGAGAAAAACTGTGTGACTTTGTTTGGAATTTCTTCTTCAATATGTCATAACAGAGGCATTACCAACCATTGGCCCAGTTTTAGCCAGTGGCATGTCCATCTTCAGAGCCATGAGGGATTGGCTCTGCTGGACATGGTGGAAGCTTCCAGCAGCTTCTCATGGGGGCCACAGAGGTGCCCCTCCCACTACCAAAAAACTAGGCCATGCAAAACCAGTAATTGCTAATAATACAAATTATAATAATACCAGTAATAATAGTAATAAAAAGGAGAGGGAGAAAGAGATAAAACACAAGAGAAATTAAGTAATGCACAGTACAATTGCTCACCACCTGCTGACCAATGCCCAGCCAGTCCCCAAGCAGCAATCAGCAACTCCTCCCAGTTTATACACTGAGTATGACATTCTGTGGTATGGAATATCCCTTTGGTTAGTTCAAGTCAGCTGTCCTGCTATGCTCCCACCCAGCTTCTTGTGAACCTGCTCACTGGCAGAGCATGGGAAACTAAGAATTCCTTGATTTAGAATAAGCACTACTTAGGAGCAACTAAAACATCAATGTGTCGTCAACATTATCATACTACTGAATCCAAAACACACCACTGCACAAACTACTAAGAAGAAAAAAAAGTCTGTATAAGCTGAAACCAGAACAATTAAGTACATCAGCCCCATAGGAGCATAAAGCTCTGCTAGACACTGGTGCAGAGTGTACTCTAATACCATTGGACTACAAAGGGATAGAATCCATCTGTATTCCTGGAGTGACAGGGTATCCCAACAGCTGTCTGTGCTGGAGGTAGGGTAAGCCTAACTGGGAATGAGTGGCAAAAGCACCTCACTGAGACAGGCCCCATGTACTCTTGGCATAGGCTACCTCTGGAGATGGTACTTGAAAGACCCAAAAGGGTACTGGTGGGCTTTCAGTATAGTTGCCTTGAGTACAGAAAAGATTAAACAGCTGTCTAGTTTTCCTGGTTTCTCAAAGGATCCTTCTGTCATGGGGTTGTTGCGGGTTAAGGAACAGCAGGTGCCAGCTGCTACCATGACAATGCACCAGCAAGAATATTACACAAACTGAGACTCCTTGTCTCCTATCCATGAGGTGATTCATCACTGTCGTGGGTAACCCAAAATCGTGGTTGTATCCATATTTATCTGTACCCAAAAGTTGTTACTGTCTCTTCGAGGCCCAGCGGCATAGCCAGAACCGGAATCTTAGGGCAGTCGGAAGTTACTGCAGTTTCTTTTAAAGGTCAGAGCACTGGAGCTGAACCTGCTCTTGTCTCCCGGTCTTCGCTTTTTTCCCTTCTCTTTTGTTATAAATGACAATTATAGTTACTGGCTTTCACAAGTTATTATTGATCACAAAGATTCTGATATAGTACAATTTGTAATTCCTTTTAACTGCTCTTTGGTATAGTATAATCTGTCAGCTTACACATGCACAGTACAGCTTATATAAGTAAGTAGTGTAAGAAATATATATCTTAAGCCTTAGCACAATATTAAAATGGAAACTATATGGTGTTAAAATGCTTTTATTTGTGTAACTAACTCAAAAAATTGTGTGAAATAGCTATGTTGTTTCTCACATTTGTGGACTATCTCATCTGAATGATAAGATAACAGTGACAAAAACCAGAACACCAAGAGAAAAAATTACTAATGACTCTCCAGTTGTTAAGAAGTGTCAAAACAACAGAATGGAGCCTCGAGAAGAAATAAAATATATTAATTTAATCTACAGGATGGCATGCAGACAAGTCAAAGGTTAAAACCAAGCAAAAGAGTTCCCAAGACATAAACACACAAGATTGTTTGAATATGCATAAACCTCATTAATATGCATTTAACCACTGTAATGAAAAGTATATAAGCAAATTGTTTTAAGCTGTGTGAGAACACAGCTCACTATTTGAATTTTTAATAAAAAATTATTAAGGGATAAAAGGGATAAAATCCAGTGCTGGGGTGCTTGACTATTTGCCAAAAGCACACCATTAACTTAAAACCATGTTCTTTATATACTGTTACATTAAAAGGGGGTACATGCATATTCCTAAGAGTTTATACATATTGAAACATTCCTTTGAGTTTAGATGTTCTTTTGCTCGGTTTTAACCTTTGACTTGTCTTCATGCCATTTTGTAGATAAAAATGAATATATTTTATTTCTTCTTGTGGTTTCATCTTGTTGTATTTTCACTCCCTGATAACGAAGGTCAATAAATTCTTCTTTTTTCAGTGCTCTGGTTTCTGTTTCCATTATCTTGTCTTTCAGATAAGATAGTCCCCGAATGTGGGAAATCACCTAATTATTTTACATAATTTTCTGAGTTAGTTACATGAAAAAGCATTTTAACATCACATAGTCTCTATTTTAATATTATGCTTAAGATATTATTATTAAATTACTATTAACTATTTATATAATCTATATGATGCATATATAAACTGTCAGATTATACTATACTAAAAAGCAGTTAAAAGGAATCACAAATTGTAATATATCAGGATCTTTGTGTTCAATAATAACTTGTAAAACAAAAGCTAATACATAAATGCGAAAGCCAATAACTACATTTGTCATTTATAACACAGTGTGCCTTTGGTAGATTGCCAAAGCACCCCAGCACTGGATATTGTCTGTTATATGTATTATGGTAATTCGTACTGGTAGAGAATATATAGATGCATGAAATATGTCCAAAATATAAAATCCTAAAACACACTAGCAGGGGAAAAGGAGTTGCTTCACAGGATGACAAAATCACAGCTGGCAGCCGAGGAGGAGGTAGGCAATTGACATACAAAGAGAACCTAGCCTGGCACAGGAGATGGTTGTTCTCACTGGTATGAACAGGACAACGTGGTGATGGCCCATGAAGATGTCCAACTTAGATAAACGGAGCCATCAGGGACATACATCTGAATACCGGATTCCGGTAACCAAAGAATGAACATACATCGGTTCCCGGACAGGGTTTTGTCCAGCACAGGACAGAGAAAGGAAGCAACATGAATATGGAGAACCTTGAAAGGAGACAAAGAGACTCCACCTGGGCTAGAAAAAGGGTATAAGAACGGACTCTGCCAAGCCGCATTTGTGAACTGTGGAGGATTCGGCCCGATAGAGGTCGAATCTGTGTTCACCCAGCTCCAAACCCAGGGTCGGTGCTGTTCCTTTGATTGTTGGCTGTAGGGACTGTATATCAGTCACAAAATAAATTCTATTTTTATTTTTATTAAATTGGCTGGATCGATTTTTACCTATAACATTGTCCCTTTTATCCCTTATTAAACTTTTATAAAAAATCTTAAATAGTGCAACTTGTTTTTCACACTTTTGTTCCTCTTTTACATGTTAGACTGCCTCAAGGTGAATTCCGCAAGTGCCTGCCTGCAGTTGCAGCACCCGCACCAGAAAGAAACAAATCAGCCCTGCTTTGGTTTGGGTTGCCCTCAGCTTGCCAGCAGTGCCCGGCTGAGGAGAGAAGGCAGTAACAGAGCAGCCCCACTCCAGTCCAAGTTGCTCCAGCCTGCTACCAGTGTCTGGACAAAGTGCAAATGCATGGAGTCCAAAACACTCCAGCCAACTCCCCTACCACCTTCTGCCATGAGGAAGGCAAAAACCCTCCACAAGACTTCATTCAGAGAATACCAGCCGCCCTTCTCGATGGAGCTGCTGCCAGAGAGATAAGTGGGAAAGGCGTCTGATGCCATTTCCCCTTTGTCTCCCGACACGAGATTTCCCATGGCAGATGCCATCTTTGGGAAGAAGGGGGTGTTACCTCGCCATTCTGGGTTTCTCTGTGAAATAGAGAGTTCACTCTTTGGAAGTTTTAAAAGTTTAATAAAGGATAAAAGAAGGACAAATAATTAATCCAGCACTGGGGTGCTTTTGGCGAATGGCCAAAGAGCACACTGGTAGTTTAAAATCATGTTCTCTCTTATAGGTAAAAATTGATCCAGGCAATTTAATAAAAATAAAATAGAATTTATTCGCCACCGATATACAGTCCTGACTGCCACCAATCAAAAAAATAGTGCCAACCCCGGGATCGGAGCGGGTGAACTATGATCCGGCCTCTATCACACTGAATCCCTGTTCACCATTGAGACCCGGCAGAGTTCGGTTTTTATACTCTTTTTCTTGCCCACGGCGGAGTCCCTTTGTTGCCTCCTGGAGTTCTTCATATTCATGTAGTATCTATTCACTGTCCCGTATTGGACAAATCCACGTCCGGGAATCTATGTGTATCGGACCCCAGTTCTTGGAATCTTTCATTCAGATGTATGTTCCTTGATGGTCTTGTCTATCTGAGGTGGACATCTACATGGGCCATCACTGCCAGGTGTTCTCATGGTCGTGCCATCGGAGAGTGCCCATCTCCTGTTCGAACTAGGTTTTCTTCATATGTTAATGATGTACCTCCTTCTTGGCTACGAGCTGTCCTGTGTGGCAATCACCCCCTCCCCTCAGTTGGCATGATCTTACAGTTTTACTTTATATCACATTAATAAACTTATATTTCCAGCACGAATTATCCCCTTATCTATAACATTCTCTATATACAGTTCCATTGCTGGGGTTACATGTATATTCATTAGCTTATACATTATTCAAATATTCCTTTGAGTTTTTGATGTTCCAGGAATTCTTTTGTTTGTTTTCAACCTCTGACTTGTCTGCGTAACATTCTGTAAATCAGATCCATATATTTTATTTCTTCCTGAAGTTCCATCCTGTTGTTTCATACTCTCTTATAACAAGTAGTTAATAAATCCTCTCTAGGGCTCTGGTTTTTCTCACAATTATCTTATCTGTTGGAGAGGCTGGTCAGCAGATGTGAGAAACAGCATAATTGTTTTACACCATTCTCTTAGTTACATAAAAGCATTTTTAACATTACTGTTATAGATGGATAATGAGATGATTGGCTTTCGCAATTAAGGGATGACTTTTGTGTGAATATTAAGAGAAGCTTTAGTGATGTATAGTTATGTTATTGTAGTTTAGATGTCCTCTGTTGTCCCCATAGTTCCCTTTTCCACCCCCCTCTGTATTGTTGCCATCAGACAGCCTGGGTCATCTAGGACAGGTAGAAAGAAGGTGCGCACATGTGCCCCTTGCATAGGGCAGTTGGGAATGGAATAGTTTGTTGATAAGGGGGCGCAGCATAACAACACCTGACCCTCCAATCAAGTTACAAGAAAGCAGTCTCCACCGATAAACGGCAAAGAAGAGCTGACTGACAGACTTTGGGAGGGGCCAGGACTGACTGATGCAACCCCCAAGGGTCTCAAAGACTGAGCATCCATCTTGAAGATGAACTGGCCACGTGGTAGGCAGCCACAAAGGCAGTTCCCAGTGCTGTAACTTTTTCCTTATTTAGTCCTTTTGTTGTATTTTTGTTAAGGTTTAATAAACCTTTTAAAATTTTTAAAGTGAGCAGTTGTCTCTCACAATTACATAGTCTCTATTTTAACATTTTGCTAAAGTCTAGAATGTAGTATTTTTTTCAGAATATTATTTATATAAACTATATGGTGCATACATAAACTAATGGATTATACTATACCAAAAAGCTGTTAAAAAGTAAGTATAAATTGTACCATATCAAAAATACATGTGACTAATAACAACATGCAAAAGCTAGTACATGAATGCGAAAGCCAATATTATACTGTAATTTTTCACAATTTTCCCCCTCTTCTTTTCTTACTTTATTTGACTTGAGCTACAGGTTTTGAACCTTTGTGCTCTCAGCACACTGATACCTCTCGTAGATCCTAAGTGCCTTCTTTAGGTTCTTGTCATCTTTTGATTTCTTTAACACCATAATTTTCTGCCTTTCTCTTGAGGTTCCTGATTTGTGATTGGTGGGCACTGTTATTAACTGCATATTTTGAACTACATAAGCAATTAATAGCATAAGACATGGAATTAAACATGGAAGAAAAATAAACTTGTTATTCTACATAGCATTATAAACCCCACTTTTTTCCACCAGGATATTCCCAAAAAGTCTTCCCACCATCCTTTATTCATTATAGATTCCCACTTTTGGACTGGTACATGGGCTATTTTCCAGATGTTTTTGGCTATATCCAAAACTGCATCCCCATTATCATCAATTTGTAGGCAACAATCAGATGTGTTAAACTTTCTGCAAACCCCTTCTTCTTCTGCTAACAAATAGTCTAATGCTAACCGATTTTGATACACTGCAGCACTGGTTTGCCTTTGTTGGCTGACTATTAATTCCATGGCCCAAGCTTTTTCATTAGTTATGATTTCTACAACTGCTTGGAGTCTTATGATACAGTTTAGCATATATATATAGGAGTATGACATCCCCAACTCCCACCCTGTGCCCAGGTGGCTAAACTGTATTATTCATTCAGAAGGCCACTCTTCCTCACCCTGCTTTTGATATCCCCCAATTCCCCAATTTCTCTGATTAATTATCTTTTGTCTCTTTTTAAGGCATCATAGACTGGTATTGCCAAATTATCCCCATCTTGATTTGGTAGCAGGAAAAATCCTGGCTGTATGATTCCTAGAGTACAACTTCCTTTCCATATGGGAGGAAGTTTTGGATAAGCCCTCTTCCCACATATCCAGAATAAGCCATCTGGTGCTCTCCAGTACTCTTTTCCTTGGTTAATCACATTTTCCTAGAATTTAGCTATTTCAGGGATCCCATAATCAGGGTTTCTTCTAGGGTCATTACACCAGAAAAGTTTAATCTCTTTTTCATATTTACAATTCTTTTTCTTCTCTTGGGTCCAATATTGTTTGGGTTTTTCAGGGATCCACCATGTGAAAGTTCCATTAAAAACTTTATATCTTTTACAGGAAGTTTATGATATGTTATCCAAGAATTCTTTTCCCAAATGCTAGAGGCACTCCTTTCTTATTATTTCCAAGCTTAATATCCACCCTTCTAGTTGGTTTTCTCCTTTCATGTTGGTTCTATTCCATTTAAGGAGTTTGACCGGGCCTAGGCTACTACTTTTCCATGGCCACTCTTCAGACATTAAAGCCCCCCCACATACCCAGCAGTTGATAACATTCAGTTCTTTTCTGATCCTTTCTCCCAGATCTGCAAACAAATTCTTCCCTAACCTTGGGATTTCTATCTCAGTTTCTATTTGTTGTTTGAGCTTTGCATAGAAATCTCCACGTAGAGTTGGCTCTGGTTTGGCCTGTTGCATCTGCTTTCTTTGCATGCCTATTATTCGTTCTTGTACTAAATCTCATATCAAATCTTGCTCCTTTTTTCATTCTTGAATCTGACTCATGGAGAAACAAACCCATCTGTCTCCTTGCGGGCATCTGTGTTTTGACCCCAGAATTTTTGTAACCCCATACATTGGGCCATTTCGTAGGAAGGTGTCTATTTTGGATGAATTATAAGAGTGGTGGTGAAAGGAGGTATGAAAACTAAAATAAGAACCTTGGGGTTTTCCATGGTACAAGGGTCTGTAGCATCAGGCACATGGATCATCTAGATTCCCAAGGGGGAGAAGACTAACAAGGAGTATTAGGAGCCTAGTATAACATGAACCCCCACGTTCCATGCCTGATGGGATTGCTGCCCACAGCATGTAAATATGATCTTGGTGGTAAGTACAGTGGTTAATCTGGTCTTGCCTCCTTACAGTGTAAACACAAAATTACCTATGTCACCTGCTTTTCTTATATTGTGGTAATTTGTTGTTTCTTAGATAGCCAGCACTTATTAATTTCACTTGCAGAATAGGGTCATATTACCTCCCCATCATATGGAGGTGTTGTCTGCATTCAAAATATGGTCCCTGTTTTTGATTTACTACAGTCACCCACTCAGCTTCTAATAGCTTGTGAGTATTGGGGAGCATCTATTCAACTCTACAACAAAGTGTTAGAGTTGGTACTTGCCCTCAATTTTTGTTGGAACTTCTCTTTATCTTGACAAATTTTGCAACATGCTTGTCTCCTGGGGGAGCTACAACGCCAGAGCTGGCCACAATTTTCACACTGACATTGTACCCAACTTGAGTGTCTTGTTCCAGGGTGCTTCAAGCAGGGTATGTAACCAGGAATAAATCTGGGAGATGTCTCAGCAGAGAGACCTGATGATTTTTCTTTTTGCCAGTCACAGGCAAAAGCAAAAACTCTAGGATCATTTATGGACCCAGTGTTTGTTAACCTATATATCCCTGATCCCCCTGACTGAGGAGGTAGTAAATTACTGCCCCAGAGTTTAGAAATCCTCTGGCCTTTGGGAATACAAAAGAATCAATAAAGCCCACGGGGAACTCCCTCCCAGTCTGGATTGATGTGCGGTTGCTCATGGTTCACTTGCCACGTTGAGCTTGCGCATTTTGTTTTAGTCATTTTCAGTCCTTCTGTGGAAGTGACA
>NW_024530268.1:0-724 GCF_017590135.1 Pyrgilauda ruficollis
GGAGAGAAATTGGGGAAAAATGGGAGGTAAAATGGGGAGAAAATGGGGGGAAGTTGGGGGGGAAAATGGGAGGAAAAGGGGATAGAAATGGGAAAAAAATTGGAGGAAAATGAAAATTTGAGGAAAATTTGAAGAAAAAAATGGGAGATTGGGAGGAAAAATTTGAAACAAATTGTGGGAAAATGGGGAAAACCAGGAAAAAATAGGGAAAATTGGGGAGAATGGAGAAAAATTGGGAAAATAGGATAAAAATGGGATAAAGATTGAGGGGAAATCTGTGGGGAAATATTGGGGGAAATTGGGGAAAATCTGAGAAAAAAAAGGGGGGAAATAGGATAAAAAATCCTCAATAATTCCTTTAAGAATCACAAAAAAATACACCAAAAAATCCCCCAAAAAATTCCCCCCAAAATAAAAAAAATTAAAAAATAATCCCAAAAAATTCTAAAAAAATCCAAAAAAAATCCCAAAAAATTTTCAAAAAAATCCCCCAAAAATCCCTAAAAATAAAAAACAAAAACCCATAAAAATTCTCAAAAAAATCCCCCAAAAAAGCCAAAAATTCCCCCAAAAATTAAAAAAAAACCCTAAAAATCCCCAAAAAATTTTTAAAAATTCTCAACGAATTCCAAAAAAATTCACAAAAAAATCCCAAAAATAAAAAAATCTCAGTAAATTCCAAAAAAGTTCCCCAAAAAATCCCTAGAAATTCCCCAAAAAATCC
>NW_024530269.1:0-724 GCF_017590135.1 Pyrgilauda ruficollis
TTCACAGAGCCAGAGGTAAGGTACCTGAGGCACTGGCTGTCAAAGGGGAAAAAGAAGCTAGATCCTGAGAGAATAGCAGGGATAATTGCTCTGCCCTCCCCGCAAATGAAGAGGGAAGTCAGGCAATTGCTGGGACTTTTGGGGTATTGCAGACAGTGGATTGAAGGATACAGCGAAAAGGTAAAATTTCTCTATGAGAAACTTACCACGGATAGACTAAAATGGACAGAGCAAGATGAAAAAGGGTTCAAGAAGTTAAAAGAAATGCTCATGACAGCTCCAATGTTAAGTCTCCCCGACGTCAGGAGGACATTTCAATTATTTGTGGATGTTAGCAGCCATACTGCCCATGGAGTCCTGATGCAGGACTGGGCAGGGGACAGGAAACCGGTCGGATATGTAACCAAGCTCTTAGATCCGGTAAGTTGGGGCTGGCCCACTTGCTTGCAAGCAGTTGTAGCTGTGGCCATGTTGGTTGAGGAAGCTAAAAAGGTGACTTTTGGGGCTCCACTAACAGTATTTACCCCACACAATGTGAAGACTGTTTTACAACAAAAAGCACACAAATGGCTCACTGACGCCAGGCTTCTGAAATATGAAGCCATATTAATACATTCTCCTGATTTAGAATTAAGAAGCACTGCTGCTCAAAATCCTGCCCAATTTCTGTTCAGGGAATGCTCAGTCTCGGCATTTCCTCTGGTCGAGATGATCCTGAGGTGTG
>NW_024530270.1:0-724 GCF_017590135.1 Pyrgilauda ruficollis
GGGATCGGGATTGTGGGAATGGGATTGTGGGGGGGCAGTGTGGGGTGGGAATGGCATCTGGAGTGACTGGGAGCCCCAGAGAAGGTGGAAGCAGGATTGGGAATGGGATCGGGATTGTGGGAATGGGATTGGGGTTGGGATTGGGATTGAGATTGGGGTGTGGGAATGGGATCAGGAACGGGATCGGGATTGGGAATGAGAACGGGAACAGGATTAGGGTTGTGGGGTGGGAACAGGATTGGGATTAGGATTGTGGGGTGGGAATGGGGGCTGGAGTGCCTGGGAGCCCCAGAGAGGGTGGGAGCGGGATCGGGAATGGGATCGGGATTGGGAATGATTGTGGGGTGTCTGGGAGCCCCGGAGAGGGTGGGAACGGGATTGGGTTTGTGGGATTGGGAATGGGAATGGGATCGGGAATGGGATTGTGGAGCCCCAGAGAGGGTGGGAGTGGGATTGGGAATGGGATTGGGAATGGGATTGTGGAGCCCTGGAGAGGGTGGGAGCGGGATCGGGAATGGCATCGGGATTGGGAATGGGAATGGGAACGGGAACAGGATTGGGGTTGTGGGGTGGGAATGGGAACAGGGATGGGAATATGGGAATGGGAATGAGCACCCAGGTGCCACCCGGTGCCAGCGCTGCCGTGTCCCCAAGGCCACCCTGGGCCGGCTGCTGTCCCACCTGAGCCTGGTGGGGACACGGCAGGAACGGGAATGGGAACGGG
>NW_024530271.1:0-724 GCF_017590135.1 Pyrgilauda ruficollis
ATTTGCTTGGCAATCCAGGACACCTGTGCTTGGGATTGCCCTGACCCAGGTTCAGGACACTGCCCTTGGCCCTGCAGAACATCCAGAGGGTCACATGGGCCCATCCAGGTCCCTCTGGATGCTGTCCCACCACTCCAGGGGTTGAGTGCACCAGTTAGATATGGCATGTCAGGGAAGTTACTCCCATTTTCCTACAACTGTACCTGATGAATTTGAAGCAGAGAAATATTTGCTGACATTTGCCATGTGGAGCAGTGGTGTGTTCACAACTCAGCCAGAACAGAGCCCAGAGCAGTTGGAGTGGAAGGAACAGAGATCGTGTTCCTCTCGGGCAGCCAGCTGTGCTCTACTTTGATTTGTTTCCAGCCTCCAACTCAGTTTTTGCTAAAGAGGAAGGAACTTCCCTGGCAAGGGTAACACAAGGAGAGGGTCCATGAAAAGGCAGAGTTAGTGATTTAGCTCAACCAGCATGTTTTCCCCGTGTAGGTGAAGGCAGGGGGGACGATGCCTTCCAGCTGTGTTTCAGCAGCACTGCTCTGGCCCAGCGCTGTTTGTGCCTCAGGTGCTTTGTTCAGAGAGGTCCCAAAGGGCTGGGAGGGGAGCAGGTGCCTCAGCTTTCCTGTTTCACAGCCTTTGTGTGGCTGTGACGCTGCTGGAGCAGGGGCAGCCTGCCAGGGCCAGGGCAGGCAGGGCTTTTCCACCCAAAAAGAGAGAGCACAGCCCC
>NW_024530272.1:0-724 GCF_017590135.1 Pyrgilauda ruficollis
TTGGGGGAAAAACATCGCGGTTTGGGGGAAAAAACATCACAGTTTGGGGGAAAAAGTCACAGTTTGGGGGAAAAAGTCACAGTTTAGGGGAAAAAAAAATCACAGTTTGGGGGAAAAAAGTCACAGTTTGGAGGAAAAATCAGAGTTTGGGGAAAAAAATTCCATTTTAGGGGAAAAAAAAAAAATCACAGTTTGGGGGAAAAAAATCACAGTTTGGGGGGAAAATCCCATTTTAGGGGGAAAAAAGTCACAGTTTGGGGGGAAAAAAATCACAGTTTGGAGGAAAAAAAAATCAGAGTTTGGGGGAAAAAAATCGCAGTTTGGGGGAAAAAATCAGAGTTTGGGAGAAAAAATCACAGTTCGGGGGGAAAAATCACATTTTAGGGGAAAAAAATCACAGTTTGGGGAAAATAATCACAGTTTGGGGGAAAAGAATCTCATTTCTGGGGAAGAAATCTCAGTTCCGGGGATGAAATCTCATTTTCAGGGAAAAAAAATCTCATTTGTGGGGAAAAAAGATCACAATTTTGGGGAAAAAAGTCTCATTTTTGTGGAGGAAATCTCATTTTTTTGGGAAAAAACATCTCGTGTTCGGGGAAAAAAAATCTCTCATATCTGGGGAAAAAAGAGTCTGGTTTTCAGGGAAAAAAATCTCATTTGTGGGGAAAAGATAAAGGTGTCACCGAGGTCCCTGTGTCAGTGACAATGACAGTGACAATGACAG
>NW_024530273.1:0-723 GCF_017590135.1 Pyrgilauda ruficollis
GTCCCAGGTGTGTCCCAGATGTGTCCCGAGCGTGTCCCAGGTCCCAGGTGTGTTCCAGCTGTTCCCAGCAGTGTCCTAGGTGTCCCATGTGTGCCCCAGGTGTGTCCCAGTTGTGTCCCCAGGTGTGTGCCAGGTGTGTCCCAGCTGTCCCCAGCTGTGTCCCAGATGTCCCAGCTGTCCCCAGATGTATCCCCAGGTGTGTCCCAGCTATCCCCAGGTGTCCCAGCTGTCCCCAGATATCCCCAGGTGTCCCCATCTGTGTCCCCAGCTGTGTCCCAGGTGTCCAAGGCATGTCCCCAGGTGTCCCCAGCCGTGTCCCAGCTGTCCCCATCCATGTCCCCAGCCGTGTCCCACGTGTCCCACCTGTCCCCAGGTGTCCCCAGCCTGCCCCACCTCCTTCTCCTGGCTCAGGGCCTCGAATCTCTCCTGCAGCTGCCGGAACTCCAGCTGCCACTTCTCCGCCCGGAGCGCCGCCTCCGCCTGCTGCCCGCTCAGCTCCTGCACCTGCAGGGACACCGCGAGGTGACACGGCCACCGCGGCCACCACCGCAGCCACCACTGCAACCACCACCACTGCAACCACCACTGCCACCGCAGCCACCACCGCAGCCACCGCGGCCACCACCACCGCGCCCCTCACCTGCCTGCGGGCGGCCTCCAGCTGCGCGCAGCCGGCCTGGGCGCGGCCCAGCTGCGCCTGCAGGTGCGCGGCGCGGCGCACCT
>NW_024530274.1:0-723 GCF_017590135.1 Pyrgilauda ruficollis
AGTGCGGTTTTCATTCCCCTCAGATGTTATTCTTGGAGTTCATAATTGGTAGCTCTTGGGACAAATTCATAAAATCAATAAAACTAGGATTGCTTTATGCTGACTTCTTTCTCTGCAATGCTGGGAATAACAGAGGAGCAGATACTGCTCCGTATGAGACTTGTGCTGGGAGAAGCAATACTTTGAAACAAATTATAGGAATAGAAACTCAGTATTTTTTTAAAGAAAGAAAATACTCTGAAGTCTCATGAAAAGTTTTCCCTGGGAAAACAGAAGAACCTTTCCCAGTTTGGTTTTATTGTCCGAAACCCCTGGTGGTTGGAATGCCCTGACCATGCTGTGAAGGAAGAACTAATGCAGAGGAGCTGCATCCTACTCAGCCAGCCAGGGAGTAAACAGAGCTTTGGAAAACAGAAAATGTGTTATGGAAATGAGACAAACACAGAAAATAGGAAATTAGTTTGCTAGTGCATCATCACCATTTTAACTAAACTAAGATGGGACTTCCTAGGGATTCTTTTTCTCATTTTAAGAACCTTTATCTAATTTAGGAATTGCTGAATTATGCCAGTAATCCCTGAAACATCAGCACTTGTGTATTTCAAAGTACATCGTGAGCAGTCAGGACTTGCTGCAGGATCTCCAGGCTCCATGGTGATTCCTGCTCTGCAGCTGGAGCAGCTGATGCAGAGTTTGGAAGCAGAAGAATTTCAAAGATTGTTG
>NW_024530275.1:0-719 GCF_017590135.1 Pyrgilauda ruficollis
TTTTTTTTTTAATATAAGCAAGACCTACTCTGACAGTAATGTACAAAACTAGAATTCTATATGCATATTGCCCAGGTATAATATGGATTTTGTCTTATGTTGATTTTACAGTATTTAATAATAGATTTACATTTGCTTGGTTCTGAAACAACTCACTGAATTACAATAAAAATTAATCAAATTTGTTGAACAAGAGCAACCTGGACACCAATTAACATTTTCAGATCACGTCTCATCTTTCCAAAAACTTAAAAGGTGCCAAGCTGCTTCTCTTCTCTTTTCTAATCTAAAATGTCTTATGTGCTATTTTTCCTTTTACATAATTTTGAATCTCGGATGCTAGGATAACCAATGTGTAATATGTTTCAAATTATGTATGTTTTACAAGTGACATAGAAAAATATGTTTATTTGAGTTAAACTTTATTTACTTATTACAAAATTTGCAATTTTAGTATTTTTTTTTTAAAAAAAACCAACTTCTTGGACTTTCTTTTCCTTGGGCAAACATAACTGATGAGAGTGAGGCATGTTGGGGTTTCATCTCCAGTTATGTAACTGCTAATTGTTTGGTGGTGTGTGCTGCAATTAATAAGATGAAATAGAAAATGGAATCTAAATTAAATCTAAATGGAATCTAATGGAATCTTGCTGACCAGAACAAGAAGGTGAAAGACCTTTAACCTATTTAACTTTTTTGTTTGTTTGTTTGTTTCTAAG
>NW_024530276.1:0-723 GCF_017590135.1 Pyrgilauda ruficollis
AAAAAAAAAAAATAGAAAAAAAAACCCCAGCCTAACTTAAGGATGGTAGCTTTAAACTTAGCTGCAAAACTGCAGAGGCTGAAGATGACACAGATTCTGGGAAGAACTCAGGGTATTGGAAACAATATAACATAGGAAGAGATTTGTCCCTGTGACATGCATTCCCCATACTTTGACGTTACCGGAAGCTATGATTTGGACTTTCTGACCAAATAAATTCTAACTCAGCTCATGTTAGTGGATTAAACTACAGTCCACCTACACTGGACTTAAGAAACGTGCACTCAACATCACAAGTGGTGATGTTCCAAGCAAAGCTCAAACCTCTCTAGAGAGGTCATGCACTGATAGGACTCTCTGGGAATGAAGAAAGTCGTCCTTCTCCTATGCTGAAATAGATGTAGGTTTCCCACCAACAGGCAGATGGCTCCTGCTAAGCCCATGGAATGATAAGACTGATTTGCCATATACACAGTGTAAATGTAAAGCAGCAGCAAATGTAATTTCACCTAAACAGATAAGCCTGAGAGCTGTCTTAGTGGGTTACCAACAGATAAATTTTACTCCCCTGGTTAAATAGCATACCTGGATACTTGCCACCCTTATTCCTCCTTATGAAGCACACAATCAGTAAAATCAAGATCAGAAGAGCAACAGCACACATAAGACCAATGAACCATCCTTGAGTAGCGATGTCTACCTGCCGGCTTGCCATTGCTAGGG
>NW_024530277.1:0-723 GCF_017590135.1 Pyrgilauda ruficollis
CCCCCCCAGGATCAACAACGACCTCCTGCTCTGGGAGCCCGCCGGCCCCGCCCCCTCGGCCGGCCCCGCCCCCTGCGGAGACCACGCCCCTCAGGAGGACTCCGCCCCTTCGGAAGGCCCCGCCCCCTTCCGGCCCTGCAGCTCCGGGCTGGGCACAGGTGAGGGGGGGACACGACCCCAGACCCGGCTGTCACCTGGGGGTCCCTCGGTGTCCCCAGCTCCGGTGTCCCCTGACCCCCCGTTGTCCCCCCAGAGTCAGACTCAGAGGATGAGGAGGATGAGGACGAAGGCCCCGGGGGGTCCCCGCAGGACCTCGGGGACACCAGGGACCCCCCCGGGCCCCCCTGGAGCGGCGGCGCCATCCTGGTCACCGTGCCCTGGGGCCGCGTCACCGCCGAGTGTCCCCCGGAGGTGGGGGCGGGGAGGGGGCACCGGGGTCACCTGGGGTCACCTGGGTCACCTGGGTCACCTGGGGTCATTGTGGGTCATGCGGGGTCACCTGGAGTCACCTGGGTCACCTGGGGTCACCTGGGGTCACCTGGGGTCACCTGGGGTCGCCTGGGGTCACCCGGGGTCACCTGGGGTCACCTGGGTCACCTGGGGTCACCTGGGGTCACCTGGGTCCCCTGGGGTCACCTGGGGTCACCTGGGGTCACTGTGGGTCACCGGGGTCACCCGGGGTCACCTGGGTCACTGTGGGGTCACCTGGGGTCACCTGGGTCA
>NW_024530278.1:0-14848 GCF_017590135.1 Pyrgilauda ruficollis
ACAATATCATAAGGCGCAAGTACATCAACATTTAGAACACGAATCAGTTGCATCACCTGTGAAGAGTTAACACCAAACTGATGTACTTTTGACTGGAGATCCTGCACAACCCTCCATGCAAAAACCTGATGGCTATCTTGTTTCCCCGAATTAGGAGCAGCTTTGAAAACGGGAAAAGCCAAAGGCCCACCAGAAGCAGCAGCAGCCATCTCCATCCTTTTAGGTGGACCTATTTTCTCCAACAAATTCCAATCTCCCACTTCAGCTGCTTTCATTCTCACATGCTCCCAAAATTCCAAAGGGTGTCGAGGAGTCACAGCCACCTGGCAGGGAGGCAGGGTCCAAGAAACAGCAGGCCTGGATCTGCTACGAGGTCTTACAGAAACAGATCCCTGTGTCTTTTTAGATGTAGTTATAACTGGCAGTTCATAGTCAGAACTATCACTAGACAAAGAAGGACATAATGTTAAAGATTGCATTTGTTCAACCAGTTCGGGGGGGGGGGGGCAGACGGCCAAACAAGAACAGCATGAAATGTATTTCCCACACTTCTCTAGCTGGTGACCAAGGACAACTGATCTAAATCCCAGGCCCAAGAACGTAAACAACGGTGGACTGAAGAGAGAAAAACAAGAAGGATGGTACTTCATGGGCTGGAACTGTAATTGGACAATTAACTCCAATATGCTAATGGATGAAAACTAATAAAAGTGTGAGACCCCATGACCATTTTTATGACCATTTTGGGTTCATCTTGGGTGCAGCCCTGGCTGGGTTCTTGTGATGCCCAATGTGTATCCATTGAGGCCTTCTAATGAATACCGACTTTATTCTTTAGCTCCATCTAGTCTCTGTTCTAGGTCAGCCTTCACAAGGCATCAGCACTGGAGCTGAGATTCCCCTGCAGCCCATTGGGAAGACCATGGTGAAGCAGGTGCAGTCCATGGAGGTCCATGGGGGTGCAGAGATCCACCTACAGCCCGTGGAGGAGACCCATGCTGGAGCAGGTGGATGCCTGAAAGAGGCTGTGAACCCATGGGAAACCTGTGGAGAGAGGAGCCCATGCTGGAGCAGCCGGTCCTTGAAGGACTGCACCCCGTGGAAGAGTGACCCACCTTGCAGCAGTGTGGGGAGGGCTGTTGCCCATGGGATGGATTCATGCAGGAGAAGTTCATGAAGAACTGTCTCCTGTGGAAGGAACTCCATGGTGCAGCAGGGGAAGGACTCCTTTCCCTGAGCAGTGGGAGAAACCACAGGTGATGAACTGACCATAAGTCCTGTTCCCTGTCTCCTTGTGCTGCTGGGAGAGAAGGTAGAGCTGGGAAGGAAGGAGGGGTGGGGGGAAGGTGTTTTGAAGGTCTTACTTTACTTCTCATTATCCTGCTCTGATTTTGTCAGTAAGAAATTCAATTAATATGTTTGATTAATATACTATGTCTAAGCTTAATTAACAGTAGAAATCCAAACTATATTTTTATAACAGAGTTACTTTAACATCACACATATAAAATCCATTTTAATATTTGCGAAAAGCCAATATTATAATATGTATCTATAACATTTAGTAACCAGGGGAAAAAGTACAAAGAAGGGATGAAAAAATTATTAGCAGTAGTAAAGGAAGAAGAAAAAGGGAAATGTGGACAAGGGCCACTAAGGCAGGGACCACCTCATCTAAGGAGAGATCAATGTGCATTCTGCAAGAGAGTTGGACACTGGAAGAACCAGTGCCCAGGATGAAGAAAAGGCGATGAACAAAGTAGAGGAGATCAAAAAGGGGGCACAGTGGTTGCCCATGTTAAGGAAGACTGAGGTGGACAGGAGGATCTTACCCTAGGAGACCCTCTGGTTATAATGAAGCTAGGGAACAAGGAAAAGGAAATTGAATTTTTGATAGACACAGGGGCAACGTATTCGGTGTTAAATAAAGCTTTAATACGAGAAAGGAAGACAGAGAAGGGATTAGCCCAGTAATCAAAGACTTTTTACAGATAGGGCTATTAAAAGACTGTCAGTCTGAGTTCCATACTCATTTTACCTGTTGAAAAGCCTGATGGGTCATACCAAATAGTACAAGATTTAAGAGCTGTTAATAACTGAGGATTTATACCCAATGGTTGCCAACCCCTACACTCTGTTAACTCGTTTAACATCTGAACTAAGATGGTTTACTGTTTTAGATTTGAAGGATGCTTTCTTTTGCCTTCCTTTCCATGAGGCCAGCCAGAAAAATTTTGCATTTGAGTAGGAAAACCCCAAAACTGGACGCAAAACCCAGCTCACTTCTGCCTCAAGGGTTCAAGAACTCCCCTACGATATTTGGAGAAAAACTAGCAAAGGATCTGGAATCCTGGGAAGCTCCATCAGAAGAAGGACAGCTGTTACAGTATGTGGACAACCTCCTGGTAGCTACCAAAACTCAAGAGGCATGTGTGGAGTGGACTGTAGGCCTCTTAAACGTTTTTGGGCCTACAGAGGTATCGAGTATCCCAGAAGAAAGCCCAAATGGTGAAGCAAACAGTTATTTATTTGGGCTACAAGGTTAGTGCTGGACAAAGAACTTTAGGACAGGATCGCAAGGAAGCAATATGCCAGACCCCAAAGCCCCAGACAATAAAAGAACTGAGAACCTTTTTAGGCATGACCAGGTGGTGCAGGCTGTGGGTTTATAATTACGGACTGTTAGTCAAACCCCTATATGCCTTGGTTACGGAAGGAAACAGAGATCTCCAATGGACTAAAGAAGCAACACGAGCCTTTGGCCAACTGAAGAAGGCCTTCATGTCAGCTCTAGCCCTGGGACTTCCAGATGTGAGTAAACCATTCTTGTTTTCCCATGAAAAGCAGGGAATTGCTTTGGCAATACTAGCACAAGATATGGGCCCGTACCACAGGGCAGTCACCTACCTCTCTAAGCAGCTGGATGCAGCGGCTAAGGGATGGCCAGGATGCCTCAGAGCTGTTGCAGCAGTGGCAGTGAACATCCAAGAAGCATGCAAGTTCACCCTGGGCCAGAAGATGACTCTGCTAGGGTCCCACACAGTGTCTGCAGTGCTGGAAGTAAAGGAAGGGACATTGGCTCTCCCCAAAGAGATTCTTGAAATACCAAGCCATAATGGTGGTGCAAGATGATGTAGAAATTGTGGTAACTAACATTGTGAACCCAGCTTAACAATTAGAAGCAAAAATAATATTCAAAAATTGAGAGATTACTTTGGAGGTTAAGGACCAACAATATGTGGAATTGTTAAGCCTGATGTTAATAACCAATGAGGCTAAAGTTGAAAGTGAAGATGAGATTCACAGGAAAATACTGGATCAAGTATTTCCTGGGGTGTGGGCTTCTAACATACCAGGGAGACTGAAGAATGCACCCCCAGTGCAAATTAAACTTAAAGAAGGAAAACAACCAGTTAGGGTCAAGCAGTACCCTTTGAGAAAGGAAGACAGAGAAGGGATTAGCCCAGTAATCAAAGACTTTTTACAGATAGGGCTATTAAAAGACTGTCAGTCTGAGTTCCATACTCATTTTACCTGTTGAAAAGCCTGATGGGTCATACCAAATAGTACAAGATTTAAGAGCTGTTAATAACTGAGGATTTATACCCAATGGTTGCCAACCCCTACACTCTGTTAACTCGTTTAACATCTGAACTAAGATGGTTTACTGTTTTAGATTTGAAGGATGCTTTCTTTTGCCTTCCTTTCCATGAGGCCAGCCAGAAAAATTTTGCATTTGAGTAGGAAAACCCCAAAACTGGACGCAAAACCCAGCTCACTTCTGCCTCAAGGGTTCAAGAACTCCCCTACGATATTTGGAGAAAAACTAGCAAAGGATCTGGAATCCTGGGAAGCTCCATCAAAAGAAGGACACCTGTTACAGTATGTGGACAACCTCCTGGTAGCTACCAAAACTCAAGAGGCATGTGTCGAGTGGACTGTAGGCCTCTTAAACGTTTTTGGGCCTACAGAGGTATCGAGTATCCCAGAAGAAAGCCCAAATGGTGAAGCAAACAGTTATTTATTTGGGCTACAAGGTTAGTGCTGGACAAAGAACTTTAGGACAGGATCGCAAGGAAGCAATATGCCAGACCCCAAAGCCCCAGACAATAAAAGAACTGAGAACCTTTTTAGGCATGACCAGGTGGTGCAGGCTGTGGGTTTATAATTACGGACTGTTAGTCAAACCCCTATATGCCTTGGTTACGGAAGGAAACAGAGATCTCCAATGGACTAAAGAAGCAACACGAGCCTTTGGCCAACTGAAGAAGGCCTTCATGTCAGCTCTAGCCCTGGGACTTCCAGATGTGAGTAAACCATTCTTGTTTTCCCATGAAAAGCAGGGAATTGCTTTGGCAATACTAGCACAAGATATGGGCCCGTACCACAGGGCAGTCACCTACCTCTCTAAGCAGCTGGTATGAGAAAACACATTGGGGAAGAGATGCTTTGTACAATTACTTGAAAGACAGAATCATAGCCAGGAACTTGCAAAGTACAGTGATTCAGGTGACTTGTCAATGTAGCCTTTGCCTCTAAACTAATCCCAAAAATATTCCTAAACCAAAACTTGGGCAAATTGGAAAAGGATATGGACATGGGCAGCAATGGCAAATTGATTTTTCAGAGCTACCCGGGAAAGGGGGGTACCGATACCTATTGGTGTTAACAGATACCTTTTCAGGGTGGTCAGAAGCTTTCTCTATGAGAACTGCCAAAGAGTGGGAGGTAACTAAAGCATTGTTAAAAGAAATAATACCGCTTTTTGGAGTCCCAGCCACAATGTCTTCAGATGGAGGCCACATTTTATTTCAAAAATCGTGCAGCAAATTAGCCACCATTTAGGCATAGACTGGGAACTTCATACTCCATATCATCCTCAGTCAAGCTGCCAAGTGGAGAAAATGAACCACTTGATTAAGCGGCAAATAATAAGACTGGGACAAGAGGCGAAGTTACCTCAGCCTCAGGCTCTTCCATTACCATTATTACAAATCTGGACCAAAACAAGAGTAAAAGAAATTCAAGAAGGGACAACACCCACTCAGATAGGGGAAGAAACCCTACACAAATATGTGGTGGCCCTAAACAAACAACTTAGAGAAATTGAGAAACACGTGGCTGGGGCTCGAAGCAGAGAAATAGATGGACCAGTACATGATGTACAGCCTGGGGATTATGTATATGTTAAGTATTTTGCAGAAAAGACTTTGGAAGTGCAGTGGGAGGGACCATTCCAAGTGCTCCTCACCACTTTTACTGCAATCAAGATTAAGGAACAAAGCACCTGGATCCATTATTCCTGAGTGAGAAACGCTCCCAAGGGACTCTGGAAAGTTATACCGGGTGACGACGAACTGAAATTAAAACTTTCTCGGGAAAATAAATAGGGTGTGGGTGAAATGATAGGCATAGTTTAAGAATATAAAAGTTTGTAGTTATAATGGATAATCAAGTAGGTGTAGCCTGGAGAGTTGTGGCATTTGTGATTATCACTACAGCCACAGCTAATGCAGTACCACTTGCATTTAATGTAACTGGTATATATAAGTGCCAAAGGGAAAGCCTATGACTCTGACTGCCGTAAGTGTCTGGATCAGATGCTAAAAGTTACAAATGCAACTGTGTGGGAAAGAAGAAATGTCTGGGGATGTAAATATGTGTTTGTCCAGAATGAGTTTCATAAATTTTATCAAAAACCCATGAAACTTATTTGAATTGGTCCTGAATGCTGTGACAAATGCTTAGACAGTTGTCCAGAGTTTAGACTCAAAATAGAAGGTTGTGCAATCAAGGATTTTAAGATTGATTATAATATAACTCAATTTTGTACTGTTTCCGGAATGGATAAGGTTAAAATAACTCAACCAGAGCCAACACTGAAAGAAACCATGGCTACTCAAATCACTTTAGAACCCATGGTTCCCATAATTACAAAAATTGGACCATATGCTGTTAAGAAGACTGGAATTCAAAAACTGCTAATTAATCCAAAGTGGTCATTAAAAGGGGTAGAGATGGCAATGCAAGTGAATGCCTCTGCCATTCGTCCTAAGGGGTAGAGATGGCAATGCAAGTGAATGCCTCTGCCATTCGGCCTAAGTGTGCTCCATTTTTAAGGACCTCTTTTATGGATTGGACCACCTGGCTGCAAAAGTGTATGCCTTATATGTCCAGACAGAAGAAAGACCTTACTGGATTATTAGGAACAGGGCTAGGGGTTCTAAACACAATGGATTCAGAAGTATTACTGAACAAATTGACAGCACTTGGCAGTGATATGGTTAAATTACAACAATCCTTACAATCCTTCTTGTTGGCATTAGGTACCAGCCAGTAGAAATTGTCCAAAATATTACCAGAATAGGAAAATATAGAAGACCGAGATAATAAATTGATAATTCATACTTTAGGCATAGCTAGTGGGAGCATTTCTTTGGCTTTTGGGTGTACACAGGCACAATTATGGATGCAATCAGTGGCAGCCTTGATCATTAGGGACAGGGAAGAAAGCATATTCCCTGCTGAAATTCGTAAAGTTGTTTGGGATAATGCCTCAGATTTAGAAAATGAACTTCAACCCTGGTGGGTTTTAGTTAATTTTACTTATGATCCCATGACGAGTATTGTAACAGCTTTTGTTTTAACCATATACAATGCATCAGTGGGCTTGATAAATCAAATTGTTCCTTTAGGGCTAAATCACAAGGGGACCATACTATATCCTTTTGAACACAGAATGTGGGCACGAAAGGTTTAAGGAAGGTGGTGAACTATTAACCTAGAACCTTGCTTAATGAGGGGACAACTAGGGTGTATATGTGAAGGCAATGTAAGTGATGGTAAAGATATTTGTTTGGATACAGAGCAAAGCATTTGTCACTTTGAAATGCATCCCATTAACCAGACAACCTTGCTTGTGTATACAGGACAAGGTTGTGTCTGCCTCAGAAGAGCATGCTCTACTATAATGGTGGATGAGATCACTGTGAATGAAACTCAATTCAACTTGTGCATTTGTAACTTTGTCAAAATCGAAGGATGCTATTTTTCCTATCAGGCACCTGTCGTATCATACCAACATAAAAAGGCGAATTTGATTACTGTCCAAGAAATATCACCTGTGCCTATAGGGATGAACTTAACTTTGGTTACCCAATTGTTGAAACATTGTGAATTAAAGAGAATTATTAAAGAAATTAAAGATGAAGGAAAGAAAACTTTAATTACAATACACCATGACACAGACACTATACGGAGAGTATTTAAAAGATTGGAAGAAGGCCTATCCCATCATTGGTGGGATGTGCTTTTTGGGTGGTCTCCAACAACAACTGGCTTGCTCAACACCTTAGTTCATCCAATTATTGTTTTGCTTATCTTAGTTGGTATAAGTTTGATTTTGTCTATTATCGTACTTGTTTGGAATTGGAGACTGTTGCAGTGAGTAGCAGCTTTAACTTCAATATGAAGAGCATATGGTACAGTTTTAAGAGACACCTACCGCACAGCTTTGCTAGATGAAGAAGAATCTATATATTAGTAAAATAATTTTCTAACCTTGGAGAAGGAGTGGGGAATGAATCATGATTTTAAAAGGTTAAGATTTCAGCTGAGGGTTAGAACCAATTCATATTGAAGTTAGATACACCAACGATAGGTTAATGATTATTAGATGCTTAAGCTAAAGCTAATTGTTATATTATGAGCACATTTGTAGAAGGAAGTGGAGCAAGTGAACCATTGTAGGAACATATTGAAACCAGTAGAACAGTGCCCAGCACCTGGACTCTGTGTTAATCCATCACAAAGCAGGGGGCCTTGGATCATGCCAGAGGGTCACAGACACCTGACAAAGACCTTCCTGACTTCATCCCTGGGACCACTGACCCAATTCAAGACCACCGACCCAATTCAGGAGAATTGCGCACGCGTGAAGGACTAATAACTTCATTTTAATACAAAGCGGGGATGGGAGGTGCTGGGGTTATGCATATGTATTATTTTGGGAAATAAATAGAAGGCAAAGAACCTTGTGCAGTGCAATCACACCTTTCGGGGACAACCCCCGTGCTGCCTGCTGGTGTAATAAACATATCACTTTCTAACTTCAACTAGTTAGAGAGTCTTTGTCTGTGATCTTCGGTTTTAACAATTCAAAGAGAGCTGTTCTTCAAGCATGTGACCACACAGGTTTCCAGCTGTGGGATGTGTCGTCCTGATTTTTTAAGATTTTCTAAGCTTTCTGATGTTTGCATTCTTGTAGCAAACTTTCTCACACACTTTCTGTAAACAACTTATTGTTTTGCATTCTTTTATGGAGGAGGAGAAATTTGATGGTCTGCTGGTTTGTCCAGTGTCATTGGAGAGGTGGCACTTTCACCCTCCAATCCACTGTCACCTTTGGAAATCTGTAAATGTTGGAGTCAGAAAATAAACTTCCCTTTTTCCTGCCTTGAGAACAGCAGCGTTTGCATCATGTTGTGTCCTATAGTGACAGGGATGTGTGCAGGGATATTCCTAGAGGTAGAAAGTGATAGCAAGCAAGCCTGTGAGAGGTGGGACCAGACTGATGAACTGCTCTGCTTGGTGGCTGAGTTGCAGAAGGAGGTGGACAGATTGAGGACTATTCAAGAGTGTGAGAGGGAAATTGATGGCATCACTGAGTGTGGTAATGCTAGTGGGAACATTTACACTGGTCCTGGGAGCATGGAGGGCTCAGGAACATATCTGAAATGCTTGTTTACCAACACAAGCAGTATGAGAAATAAACAGGATAAATTGGAAGTGTTGATCAGCTCCCAGAGCTATGATACCATAGGTCTTAGTGAGACGTGGTGGAATGAGTTCCACAATTGGAGTGCTGGGATGCAGGGTGTGTGAATTGATAGATACAAGTAACCAAGACAGCTACAACCCACAGCTGAAGTGCAAAGAGTAAATTTATTCCATCACCTTGCTGGCTGGAGGATCCCAAAAACAAATGGGGACACATACACTGGTAAGCTTAGTCCAATCTTATCAGGGGCAAAAATGTAGTGGACCCATTGCCAGTCTCAACATATCAAAGGGCCTGGCACATGTACAGTTTATCACAATGCTGTGCTTTTATGACCTCTGAGCTTTTTTATTTCCCTCCCAGCAGGAGGCTCAAGCCTGTTTGTGAAAGATGCCTCTTAAGCTTCTGGTAGCTTTTAAATTATCTTTACAGAATTCTGCTTCTCAAAACAGAGGATAATCAGCAGTAAATATGTGAAGTTTCCTACATGGACATTTGTTGATGACGAGTTTAAGTGCAAAGGAAAATCTCAATATAAAAATAGATGTTTCAGCTATGGAAATAATACACTGACACAGTGTAATAACGTTGGGCTCGGCAGGTATTGTTTTTCTCCTTGTCTTATCTGTCTTTTTTTCTTTCCCAAGCAAGGTCTCTTTTATTTAATCTCATTACAGATAAACAATTGCCTTGGTATTGGTCCCTAGGTCCTCTTGCTAATTTTGTAACACACAAAACTTGTCTCAAGCATTCCATGCATGTGGTTGTTTTCAATCACAATGTCACGCACTCATACGGTGATTTGCCACCAAGAAATGAGATCCCACAGCATCCTTCAGCAAACACACAAATTAGCAGGGCCTTTAGGGCTAACATTCTCTTATTCTAATCTTGGTTAGGATGCCAGGTGTTTGGCACCATTCCCACAGATATTCTTATCCTCCCCAGCTACAAGGTCACTTTAAATCAATCTGTCATCCTCCTTGCCAAATATTCTGATTTTAACCCTTTCCTTTCAACAGAGGGCTACAGGCTGTTTAGGAAGGATAGGCAGGGCAGGTAAGGTGGAGGTGTTGCACTATATGTAAGGAAGAGGTTTGACTGTACAGCCCTTACAGTTAGTGATAATGTAGTTGAGAACCTCTGGGTGAGAATTAAGGGTATGGATAACAAAAGCAGATGTTGAAGTGGATATCTTATCTGTCGTCCAGCCACGATATAAATACTGATGAGTTTTTCTATAAGCAATTAGGAGAAATCTCTGTATCAGTATCCCTGGTCCTTATGGGAGATTTTGACTTCCCAGACATAAACTGGGAATATCACACTGAGCATATCTTACAAATTCTTGAATTTTGTAGGAGATAACTTCTTGCCACAGATAGTGAGCCAACTAGAAAAGATGCCCTCTTAGACTTGCCATTTGTGAATAAAAGACTCATGGAGGATGTGATGGTAGGCAGGTTGCTTGGCCTCAGTGATCATTAAATGGTTGAGTTTGCAATTTGCAATGAAATAAGAAAAAAAGGATATCAGAGTTGTGTCCTGGTTCTGGCCAGGACAGGGTTAATTTTTGCAGTAGCTAGGAGGGTCATGGCCAGGACCCTGAGGTTATTCTATATCACCTCCAACCAGAAGGGGGTGGAGGGGGATGGGCCTTTCTGGTGGGGCCGTTGATGGGATATGTGATCAGGGAAGTGGAGGGAAGCACCGGGTTCTGCATGGTGAGCACTTGCATGAAACATTAGCCTATGTTGTACACTCTGTTATTAATATTGTTATTACTGTTCATTTCTTATCTCATTGCTGTTTCTAGTATTTTTTTTATCTCAACGTCATACCTTAGGATTTAGCTTTTATATTTTTCAGATCCTTTGGTGCTTTAGTGTATAACTCTAAAACTCCATAGCCTGTCAGCTACTGTTCTTCCATTTTATTCAGACAAAACAATTCCTCTCTAGGCCTGAAACTCAAGGACACCTTATTGTCTCAGGCCTCAAGAGATGCAAACAGCAGTGAATTGGGGGGGACAAGCCTGGAGCAAATTACTTCATTACCTGAAACTGTAATTGGAGGATTAACCCCTGATATGTAAATGGACCAAACTTATAACTGTATGGAAAACTCGTGACTGTCCTCCATCTTGGATGTAGCCCCTTGGAGGATTTTGACTGCCCAAGGTGTACCTATTGAAGACCTTTAATAAATACTTGCTTTTATTCTCTTTTGTCTAGCCTCTGTTTCAGGTAGCCACTCCAAGGCATCAAACCTGTCATCTTTACCTTTTGTGCCTCCAGTTCTCATCTCCAGCCAGCTGCAGGAGGAGAGGGAGTGAGCAAGCAGCGAATAGTTTGGAGTGTTTCAGTGGGAATACATAATTAGGAAATACTATTCCTAAACCACACAAGTTGCTACCTGTGGCATCCCACCCTGAAGGGGAAGGGAGCACTCAAGATTTGTATATGCCCATGTGTCTTGGTTTGAAAAGACAGGTGTCTGTTAAGGAAGTCAGGAGCCTCCCCTGAAATGGAAAATGTAAACCCCCTCCCTCCAAATTATTATAATTTTGAAATTAAAAGACTCTCAGGAAAAGATATGGGAATAGGAATAACAGTTCTTTACTAGGAAAACTAAGAAAAATACAAATGCAATAGTGCAAACAAAAAAACCCCACTGACAGAGTCAGAATATGACCTGACACCCTGTTGGTCAGGGTGATGGTAGCAGTCCAATTGAAATGGTGCCTGCAGTCCTCCTGGAGTGACAGATGTGGTTCTGTTGAAGCAGTGATCTTGTAGAAGGGTGTAATTATTCTCTGAAGGTCAGGTGGTGGTGTAGATGGGCCTGGTCTTCCTCTGGGAATCCAGTGAAGAAGAAAGCTGCTCCTCTGGGAATCCAGTGGGAAAAGGCTGCTGTGGTCTTCCAAATCTCTGATTATATCCAGGTAGGGATGCTTGGCTCCTCTCTCTGGGTGGAGTTTCTCACAGTGGGATGATGTAATTTTATCAGTCATACAGTGAGACTTAATAGCCCATTAACAGAAGATATCTCTCCAGAGGGAGGATTGGTTGTGGAAGAGATAAAGAAAACTGCCCAATTAACAGAAGATAACTGCTCCACCTCTAACAGATTGGAATAGAATACACACAACCATTTCCAACCTAAGACACCATGACACACGGAAATTGAGACTCCACAACCAGCGGGTTTGTGAAGTAGGTATGTTTATTCAGCACTGGCTGCACAGGGGATCAGGGGATGGGGTGGGGTGGGGGATCGCTCCAGCACAAACACGTGCATGCCAAACACAGCAGACGCTCTGTTTATATGCACTTAAGATCATACATATTTATGAAAGTTTCAACATCACCTATACATATTCATGACCTATCCCCACCTACTCCCACTTTGTATGTTAATCAGCCTTTCATCATTCTGTGCTTGCGCGCTATCTTCTGGTGGTCTCGGGCAGGGGTCGCTGAATGAAGTAAGTAGTCATCCTCATTATGTCCTCTGGATGAACCTGGTCCTTGTGCAGGCTCTCTTGGTGTCTGGTCATCCTTCAAGGCCTCTGGCCACAGTCCAAACTAAAGATCCAGTTTTTACCTGCTTTATCAGTCTTAAACTATAGGCAAAATCCTGCTGTTGCATAGCAAAGGATTATCTGTTCTTAACACACTTAATTACACAGCAAACTATAGTCGCATAAGCTTAGTTATAGGTTCCTTATATCACCCATGGTCAAAAAGGAATGACACAAGTCAGGGGATCAGGAAGGAAGGAAGAGAAAAGAGAAAAGAGAAAGAGAAAGAGGGAAAGAGGGAAAGAGGGAAAGAAAGAAAGAAAGAAAGAAAGAAAGAAAGAAAGAAAGAAAGAAAGAAAGAAAGACAAGATTAATCCACAAACAACAAGAGGCTATGTCCAAAAAGGAGACAGAGGAGTCCTGTAACTTTATTCTAATAAAGGAAGAGGTCATGGGCATTTCCCATGGGGTTTCTCAAATTGTTAGAGGACACAGCCTCCTTTTTATCCTAATTTCCTGGCTTCATTTCCCTCTCTTTCCCCATTGTCTAAGGTACTTGAGAGGTACAGACTTCCCAAATCACCGAATACAAACCCCCTTCTAATGTGTACCTGTACCAGCGTGGGGTTTAGATAGTGGTTGCTGCTGCCTATATTCCCCAGTAAGCATCTCCTGTGGAAAAGCTGCTTGAGTAAGCATTCAGGCAAAGCAGTCAAGTCCACACACACACACCACACTCACCACGGCTAGCTCAGCGAAGAGAGGCAGAAGGGCCTTTTGTACGGTCAGTTCCAGCAAGGTTTACTTCAGCATACCAAAGGGAAACCAGTGACAAAAGATGAGACCATGTGCTGTGAACAAGCTTAAGTATGGAAGGGCACAGGGGCAGTACAAAGGGCAGGGCAAAGGGCAGCAACCTGTAGGGGGGATGAGGGATGAATAATTGGGGTGGGCAGGATCAACTGGCCAGTGCGAGAAGCAATCTAATGTAGATTAGCAATAGGGCTGCAGAGCACCACGAGGAAGTCCTTTTTGTCCACCCAGGTAAGGAAAGACTCTATGACAAGTCTCTCCAAGGCAATGCTCTGGGGATTTCCCTGAGGGGGAAAGATTCAGAGGATTCCACATGTACCCCCCCCCTTTTTCTTTTTCCTTGTGTCTCTGTTCTTTTTCTCCAAACCCAGGGATTTAGCACAGTCTTGAGTGAGTAACAGTCTGTGTCAAGTAGTGGAATCCCTATGGAATTTATGGCTCCCCTCATTGCTTCTTTCACCTCTCTGTATCTGGCTTTATCTACGAGCAGACTCACAGTTTGTTTGTAAAGACACCTCCTGCTCATTCCTTTCAATCCCTCCTCTTCCTATTTTCTCAATAAGTGTCTTTACAAACTTTAGTGATCAATAATTTTCTTGTTCCTGGCTCTTTTTTGGTTTTGTGATTATTTGCAGACATAATTTTCTGTGCTTTTGTAGCCATTTCTGGGTCTATAGGCATGGCTACTACCTGCATCCCCTTGATCACACATTGAATAAGTTGTACTAAGCAAGGTATCATGCATGGTAAAAAGATTAGAGTTGCTATATCACATAATAGGAAAAACAGCATTAGTTTAACCATAGTTCACCAGGTAACCAAAAAACACGTCCCTTTCCCATCCTTTCCACTTTTGGACTAACATGAGCTAACTTTATTATTCCCTTTATTTGTTTCACCACTTTTCCATTGTCATCTATTTGCAAACAGCAGTTTGAGTGATTTATTTTCCACACACTCCCCCTTCTTCTGCTAATAGATAATCTAATACCATCCGATGCTGAAATATTGCATTCCTCATCTGAGTGGATTGGTTGGCAAGAAGGTTAAGAGCTGTAGCTGTGTGGTTGGTTATTATTTCAAAGAGAGCTTGTAACTTAATTATCTGATTTAAATTATAAATGGGTTCTCTGGCACCTGATATTAATTAATTAGGATTCCATGTGGCTGGTCCATAGTGTTGTATAATTCGTTCAGGTGGCCATTCATCTTTTCTCCAACTTTGGGTGCTCCCTCCAGCCAGGGATGCATCAATTGACTGTTTTTCTCTAATTAGATCATCATATACCTTGATTCCTAAATTATTTCCCTGAACTTGTAGTAGCAAAAAGAACAACGGTCTAATATATCCTACATAACATATCCCTGACCAGTTTGGAGGTAACCTGTGATAAGCATGTTGGCCACAAATCCCATAATGCCCTTGCAAAGCCCAGGTCCTGTTGGCAAAGGGGCCTTCCCAATTTTCATCATAAGTTGGTGGGTCAAAATACAGCTTTCTTCCTGGGCCTAACGGTCTTCCAGCAATAGTTGCCCAACAATACGCATCACAATATTTGCATTTCCAAGCTCTCACATGAGGTTTCCACCTACAGTTACATCTCAGATCTGTTTTGTTAGATCTGGACCAGAACTTATTAAAAAGGGTTTGAGTTATGTTCCAGTGTTGCCACTTCCACTGATAGTCATGGACAACATGTATCCTACATTGTGGAAGGAGCTAACAGTGGGCC
>NW_024530279.1:0-723 GCF_017590135.1 Pyrgilauda ruficollis
GATTTTTATTAATTTAGGCAAATTCTGGCAGATTTTGGTAAATTCTGTGTGAATCTTGCTGAATTTTGGGCAGATTTTTGTGAATTCAGGTGAACGAGGTGAGTTTTGATGGATTTGTTTGGATTTTGGGTGGATTCTTCTGGATTTTTTAGGGGTTTTTTGGTATTTTTGGGCGGAATTTTCTGGATTTTGGGTGTATTTTGGTGAATTCTGAGTGGATTTTTTTGGTGATTTTGATGAATTTTGGGGTGATTTTGGGTAATTTTGGGTTTGTCACCCCCCAGAGGTGTCGGTGTCGCTGCTCTCCGTCATCGTCACCTCCTGCGGCCTGGTCCTGCCGCGGGCGTCACCCCGCGGGTTTGGGGCAATTCTGGGTGGATTTTTTGGGTGATTTTGGGTCTCTCATCCCCCAGAGGTGTCGGTGTTGCTGATGTCTGTCATTGTCACCTCCTGCGGCCTGGTCCTGCTGCGGGCGTCACCCCGCGGGTTTGGGGCAATTCTGGGTGGATTTTTGTGATTTTTGGATGGATTTTTGTGGACTTTGTGTATATTTTTGTTAATTTTTGGGTTGATTTTGGGTGATTTTGGGTCTCTCACCCCCCCAGAGGTGTCGTGTCACCTCCTGCTGCAGGTGTCACCCCGCGGGTTTGGGGCAATTCTGGGTGGATTTTTGTGATTTTTGGATGGATTTTTGTGGACTTTGTGTATATTTTTGTTAATTTT
>NW_024530280.1:0-723 GCF_017590135.1 Pyrgilauda ruficollis
AAAAATTCCTCTAAAATTCCCAAAAAAACTCCCCAAAAATTTCACCAAAATTCCCCAAAAAATCCCCAAATATTCCCAAAAAAATTCCCAAAAAATCCCTAAAAAATTCCCTTAAAAACCCGAAAAAAATCCCTGAAAAATCCCAGAAAATCGCAAAAAATTTCCAAAATTTTCCCCCAAGTTTACCCAAAAATTCCTTTAAAATTCCCCAAAAAAATCCAAAAAAATTCCAAAAAATCTCCAAAAACTCCTCTGAAAATCCCCAAAAAATTCCCCAAATATTCCAAAATAAACCCCAAAAATTCCTCTAAAATTCCCTAAAAATTCCTCTAAAAATTCCCCAAAAAATCCCTAAAAAATTCCCCCAAAAACCCAAAAACTCCCCAGAAAAAATCCCTGAAAAATCCCAAAAGATTTCCAAAAATTTCCCCCAAATTTACCCAAAAATTCCTTTAAAATTCCAAAAAAAATCCCCCTAAAAATACACCTAAATATTCCCATAAGGCTCCTAAAAAAGCCTCCAAAAATTGCCAAAAAATTCCCAAAATATTCCTAAAAATTTCCCAAAAAGTCTCCAAAAATTCCTTAAAAAAACCCCAAAAAAATTTCCAAAAATTTCCTCCAAGTTTACCCAAAAATTCCTTCCAAATTCCCCCAAAAAATAAAAAAAATTTGTTAAAATTCCCCAAAAAATAACCCCAAAATCCCCAAAAATTTCCCAAA
>NW_024530281.1:0-723 GCF_017590135.1 Pyrgilauda ruficollis
CGCTCCCTGGCGGCTGGGAGGACTCAGGGCTCAGCACGCGGAGGGCGCCCCCTGGCGTTTGGGGGCGGGGGGGTTTTTTTTGTGTTTATTGAGATTTTTTGGGGAGTTTTTGAGGCGTTTTTTGGGTATTTATTGAGGTTGTTTTGAGGTGTTTGTTGGGATGGTTTTGAGGTGGTTTTTGGGTGTTTATTGGGGTTTTTTGAGGAGTTTTTGGGGTATTTATTGAGATTTTTTGAGGCGTTCGTTCAGATTTTTTGGGGTGTTTTTTAGGTATTTATTGAGATTTTTGGGGGTATTTTTTAGGTATTTATTGAGATTTTTTGAGGTGTTTATTGAAATTTTTTGAGGTGTTTATGGAGATTTTTTTAGATGCTTTTTGGGGTGTTTTTGGGGTATTTATTGAGATTTTTTTGAGGGTTTTTTGGTGTTTATTGAGATTTTTTTGAGATTTTTTTTTGGTGTCTATTGAGATTTTTTGAGGTGTTTGTTGAGGTTTTTTGAGGAGTTTTTGGGGTGTTTTTGAGGTGTTTTTGGGGCGATTTTGGGGATTTATTGAGATTTTTGAGGTGTTTTTTTGGTATTTATTGAGATTTCTGAGGAGTTTTTGGGGTGCCCCCCGGGGGTCTCGGGCCGGGTCCCCCTCAGACCCCCAGCTCAGCTTCGGGCTGCAGCAGCCACCGCTCCTGGGGGTCCCCGTCTCCCGGGGGGGGCTCGGGGCTGCCC
>NW_024530282.1:0-723 GCF_017590135.1 Pyrgilauda ruficollis
CCTGAAATCACTCATGTCTGTTTTTTCTAGGTGGTTGCATCTGTCTTTCCCTGCAGCTGGGGTTCTTCACAGAGTATTTGTGGGATCACATCTTTACGCTGTGTCCCATCTGCTGTCGAGGACCTTAGGGCCAAAATCAAAGTTTCTTTTTAGTCAGGGGATAAAATGCCAGTTGACTGCAGGGATTCAAAGCTCAGCATCTCACTGCTCTTTTCAGTATGGATATTGAAATTTACCATCTTGCCTTGGTTGGTGGCTCATGTGCCAGCATGGACCAGATGCAGCAGAACTGCACTGTCCCGCCCCAGAGCTGCTGCCCTGCAGCATTTGCATCTGCTGCTGCAGGAAGGAATATCCTGAACCATGGCTGACTGTTCAGCAGTGGGTTCAGCTGCTGTCTCTCTGTTTGGCAGCTCACTCTGAGTTGCTAAATGATCCACATTTTTGTGCCTATAAATAACGACGGCAGCAGAAATGGTGACTATTGTTGTGCCGTCTGCCTCTGGAGCAAGCCCAGTCTTGTGATCTCACTGCTCCACCAAGGAGCTGCTGCTTTCTTTCCCAGTCTCTGCATGGCATTTCAGCCTGATCTTTTGTGGGGGTTTTGATCTCAGGGTGCCCAAGAGGTCCAGTGCAGGAGCCTGTGGGTGCCAGGCGGGGTCTAACACTGCAAGGAACAACCTTATTGCAGCAGCAATGCCATTTCCTCTGCTGGGCCAGGCT
>NW_024530283.1:0-723 GCF_017590135.1 Pyrgilauda ruficollis
AGAAAAATATAACAAAATAATTTAGGTTTCAGTTTCTCCCCCTGCAAAATGGGGAAGAGAGAACACTCATGCACATTTCCTTGTGGTGTTCTGACATGTTGTACACATTGAAACCTGGTTCTCATGCAATATCACTACAGCATGTACTGTATTACTTTATTACACTGCTCTTACCACCTCCAGCACACAGTGGTCAGGCTTCATCACTGCATCCACTAGCAACAATGCAAACAGATGTAAGGAGTCCAACACAGAATTACAAGAGGAAAAATCTGCCCATTTAAAGTGCAGAAAGTGAGCAGAAATATTGAATAGTTTTTAATAAACCACTTGCAACTGTATGCAAAAGTAGGACAGAAAAGGCATTGTCCCGCAGGACTAGAATGGCCCTTGTTAGCTGTGGATGGCATTGCACTCGGTTTCTGGTCTGTCCCAGCCTGACCAACCAAGAACAGGGAAGAGCAGGCTAGCTCAGGAGGGCTTGTAAGAAAAGCCTCCTCCCTGGCTACTGAGTGCCAGAAATCCCAGCACTGCAACTCCCAAATGCATCTAACCACATGACGTGGTGTGGGGGAGAAAGATCCCACAGACCTCAGCATTGATTGATGTACATCCCCAGTCCCCATCGGCCTGAGAACAGAGCAAACAGACGTGCAGAAGCTGGATTTCTAAGGTGATGTAGGCACTAGGTGGAAGGTACTAGCTCTCATTCTCTCTTCTCCT
>NW_024530284.1:0-723 GCF_017590135.1 Pyrgilauda ruficollis
AAAAGACAGTTTTATTATCCTTCACTGCTAGAAGTTAAACATGATGATGCTCTGGGCTGGTCATGTTCCTTTTAGCATGGGATCTCATATTACAGCTCTGCAACATTGGGTGATCAGAGAATTACACACCAGCCATCCCATGGCCTCTGCAGAGCAGCTTTTAAGCCAGAATGAGTGACCCCGGCTTGTATCAGTCTGACTCCCTAACTGAGTAATATTCACATTCTAAGAAACACCTTCTTACTGTTTCGTTCTCGATTAAACTGCCTTAGATATATAAGAATATGTACTTTGGAGAAGGTTTAATTTTGAGGGATTAAATTGTCCAAATCCCTCTTCTGTAAATCAGCAACTTTCCCTTCCAGAAAAGTAAACACACAGTTTAGAAATCACAGCATTTGAGGGATACTTATAATTGCAGTTTAGCATTTTTGCACTCTCAGTAAGAGCTGTAGGTAAGACCACAAACTTCAGCGGAGTTCCAGCAGTCTGATCCCATGCTGCAGGGCCCTGCACTACTTACTGCAGTCTAAATTCCATAGGTTCTTAGCATACCTCATTATGGTATTGCAGTAATTCTGCAGAATAGTGTGTTAAAGTGGCAACATTAGGGAATAACCACTTGAGTGCTAATGATCAAGGCAATTCAGATTGCTGCAGTGAATGTGGAAGCTGAATGCACACAGGAATCTCACATGCAATGGAGCATCATTCAGTGAGTTT
>NW_024530285.1:0-723 GCF_017590135.1 Pyrgilauda ruficollis
AACAACAACAACAAAAAACCCCAAAACTTAATTTGGTTTAAATTCCATAATTCTCTTATAGTTCACTTTCATTTAATACTATTCTCTCCTCTACCAGTTACTGATTTCTCACTTCTTATGTTAATTAGTCCATCTTTTTAGTCTTTTTAGTATCTTTGGAAAGTAGGAACATTTAACACATAGATGGAGTCTTTGTTTGCCTCTTCTTTATCTCCAGGTTTCTGCAAAATGTATTTGTGGTTCATAAATTCAACATTCCATATGTCCAACCTCACCAATATGTTCTTCTCTCCCAGGCTTTGTTCATTGAAGCATAACAGACTTCATTTATCAAAACTTCAATTTCAGTACTTTTCCCAATCTGTGGAAAAGACTCCTATGGAAGTGGCTCATGGCAACTTTACTAAATGCTGGAAAAGAATAATTTAAAAATAACACACTATTTATAATTTATATACAGGTTATGGTTAATTAAAGCAATTAATTTAAAAGTTTATTAAAACCATTAACTAAAATTATTATTTTAAAGTTCCATTGTTTCCAACAGGGGGGTGCATCAGGGCAATCAGCTCAGAGTTCCTCCTTACTGGGAGCCCTGTGGGGGGCCTGCAATCACCGCAGAACCTTTTACTGGGGGCCAGTTGCCTCAGAGACCCTCCCTACTGGGAGGATGGGGGGAATCCCCTCAGAGGCCCTGCTTACTGGGATGACTGGGAAGGGCAG
>NW_024530286.1:0-723 GCF_017590135.1 Pyrgilauda ruficollis
CAAAAACACCCAAAAAACAGCCAAAAAACCCAAAAAAAATCCCTAAAAATCCCCAGTCGGTGGCACAGCGCCACGGCGTTGGTGCACAGCGGCGTGCACACCCCCAGCCTGCCGTAATTAACACAATTAATTAATTACCCCTCCTTAATTACCCTCAATTGACCAAAAAACCCAAAAACACCGAAAAAACACCCAAAAAACCCCAAAAAAATCCAAAAAAATCCCTAAAAATCCCCAGTCGGTGGCACAGCGCCACGGCGTTGGTGCACAGCGGCGTGCACACCCCCAGCCTGCCGTAATTAACACAATTAATTAATTACCCCTCCTTAATTACCCTCAATTGACCAAAAAACCCAAAAACACCGAAAAAACACCCAAAAAACCCCAAAAAAATCCAAAAAAATCCCTAAAAATCCCCAGTCCGTGGCACAGAGACACGGCGTTGGTGCACAGCGGCGTGCACACCCCCAGCCTGCCGTAATTAACCCAATTAATTAATTACCCCTCGTTAATTACCCTGAATTGACCAAAAAACCCAAAAAACAACCAAAAAAACCCCAAAAAATCCCTAAAAATCCCTAAAAATCCCAGTCCGTGGCACAGCGACACGGCGTTGGTGGGCAGGGAGTGCACACCCCCAGCCTGTGTTAATTAACCCAATTAATTAATTACCCCTCATTAATTACCCTGAATTATCAAAAAAAAAAACAAAAAAAAACCCAA
>NW_024530287.1:0-723 GCF_017590135.1 Pyrgilauda ruficollis
CCCAATTTTTCCCCAAAATTCCCGAATCTTCCCCAATTTCCAGGCAGAGCTGCAGGAGCTTCGCTCCAGGGCCTCCTCATTCCTCTCCCTGTACCCCCAAATCCCCAAAATCCCTGAATTCATTCCCAAAATCCCCGCATTTATTCCCAAAATTCCCAATTTTTCCCCAAAATTCCCAGTTTTCCCCAAAATTCCCCAATTTTCCCCATTTCCCAGACCTCACTGCAGGACCTTCGCTCTCGGGCCTCGCTGCTGCTGTCCCTGTGCCCCCAAACCCCCAAAAATCCCAACAAACTCCCAAAATTCCCAATTTTTCCCCCAAATTCCCGATTTTTCCCCCAAAATTCCCGATTTTTCCCCAAAATTCCCAGGCCTCGCTGCGGGAGCTGCGCTCCCGGGCCTCGCTGCTGCTGTCGCTGTGCCAGAGCTGCCTCTCGGAGCCCGAGCCCGGCCTCAGGGAGAGGGTGAGGAACATTCCGGAACTTTCCGGAATTCCAGGGGTTCGGGGTTCATGGGATGGGCCTGGAACGTTCCAGAACATTCCAAGGGATTTTGGGGTTCATGGGATGGGTGTGGAACGTTCCGGAACGTTCCGGAATTCCAGGGGTTCGGGGTTCATGGGATGGGCCTGGAACGTTCCAGAACATTCCAAGGGATTTTGGGGTTCATGGGATGGGCCTGGAACCTTCCGGAACCTGCCGGAATTCCAGGGGTCTGGGGTTC
>NW_024530288.1:0-723 GCF_017590135.1 Pyrgilauda ruficollis
GGCGGCCGGGACCGATCCCCGACGCCGCCCCTCAGGCTCGTTGGGGCGGATCCCGCCCCGCCTCTCCCGGTCACTCCGTGGCTCCTCCCGCGCGCTCTCTCGGTGCGGCGCAGTCTCGCGAGAGCGGCGGCCGAAGATGGCGGCGCGGAGCCGAGGCCCGTGAGGCGCGGGCGGAGCTGCGGCCGCTCCGGGGGCTCCGGGCGGGACCGGCCCCGCGGGCTCCGAGCGCTGCGGGCGCTCCCGCCGGCCATGACCGGCGAGAAGCTCCGCTCGCTGCGCAGGGACCACAAGCCCAGCAAGGAGGACGGGGACCTGCTGGCGGCCGGCGAGGACGAGGCGGCCGCGGCGCCCGGGGGCGCCTTCACGGGCGGGAAGGGCGGGCGAGCCGGGGGGCACCGCGGGCCCGGCGCGCACCGGCACCGCCCGCCGGCCCGGGCCGCCCCCGCCGGGCCCGAGCGCGGCCCCTTCCCCGTGCACGAGTGCGTGTTCAAGGGGGACGTGCGGCGGCTCTCGGCGCTCATCCGCACCCAGGGCATCGCCCAGAAGGACAGTCACGGTGAGCGGGACACACCGGGGGATCCGGGGCTCGGGGCCGCGTCCCGGTGCGGCGGGAGATGAGGATGCTGGAGCGGGAAATAGGGAATGCGTTGGGAGTTTCATAAGGGTGTGTGAATCCCCTTTAGGAAGGATTGTGGGCAGGGGATGGAGGGACAGGACACAGGG
>NW_024530289.1:0-14820 GCF_017590135.1 Pyrgilauda ruficollis
GATCTCCTGCCCATTTATTTCAGTTATCATCTCCAGTTAAAGCATCATCATGCAGGAAATATTTTTCTGTGGCCCATCTGCAGTGACAAGAATCTCAGCAGGTTTTCATCTCTGCAATTGATAAGTAACTGTCATTGCCTGATATATTGTGATCTTTTAACCCTTGAACATTCTGCTACAATGCAAGATAAATGCTGGGGTATGCACAGGTGGGACCCACGTTGTTTCTGGTGTGTCCCTTGCAGCTGTTCACCTAGCCTGGTCACCTCTTTACACACAGAACTCATGTACCTTGATGTTTTAATCACCCTTTATCTCCTTCATTAATGACAACTGCCTGTGCTCTGTGGCAAGGGAAAACAGCCAAGAGATTGGTTGCAAGTCTGTTTCTAACTTACCAGGAGTCAGTCTTGTAGAGTATTAAGGAAGCAAAAGGAATGGTGAAAGTAAAAGGGGAAAATGGTAAAACCAGACCAGGAAAAGAGTTAATATATTGAGAGCTCATTCTCTTGTGTCATGTTCAATGGACAGTTCCCAGCTGGGGCTTTGGAGCTGGAATTTAATTGGTGTTGTCAGAGTTGTTGCAGATATCAGAAATGATTCTTTAACAAGTCTGACTTCATTTCCCCTCATTTTTAAATTCCACTTTCACTGGCAGGAACAGAGAGGCCATAGTAAGGCTCATGGTGCCCCAGTAATTTCTCTTTACCATCCAGGTGTGAACCTGAGCTCACACCTTAAGCAGGGTCTGGAGCAAGTGGCTGGCACTGAGCCCTTTGGGCCAAGCCCACAATGCTGACTTAGGTATGGGGAAAAAGAAATATTTTAAAAGTCACTTGGCTTTTTCATTACTGCAAATTATTTGAGTTTGGATGAGCTTCCCTCCAACAAAATAAAATAATTTATTGCTCTGTAGGCTTTTTAAACTTTCTTTTCTTTTTTTTTTTCTCCAGAAACGTAATGATTTCTTGGGTTTGTTTATTGTATGCTAGTGCATGATGAATAGACAGATGTATAAATTGTTGAACATGACTATTTTTGACTATTACTGAGCACTATAAACTGTAATACACCTTTCCTCTCTATGTCACAGCTATATCCAGTCCAGCAGGATGAAACAACAGCAGCGGGTGTTGGGAAGCCCATTATCAATTTCCTTAATGCTCCCATGCTGCAATCACTCATCTGTCTCCTTATCAGCCAGATATTAATGTGGCATCTGTTCTACCTAATTCCCACCCCCATCCATATTCCCGGCATGCGAACAATGCATCCTGCTTACAGTGTCAGTTTCACAGAGAATGTGCCACTTCTGTCAGCATAATGGTGTTATTTATTACAAGGAAAAAATTTCAAAGGTTAAGGATGACACCCTTATGGGCTTCCAGCAGTATTTCAAACATATGAGGCCATTTTAACAGAATCATTGAAACATAGAATCCCACAATGATTTGGGTTGGAAGGGAACTTAAAGATCATCTTGTTCCACCCCTTGCCATGGGCTTCCTTTCACTCTTTCCACTACCCCAGGTTGCTCCAAACCGCATCCAACCTGGTCCTGAACACTTCCACAGACAGGGCAGCCACAGCTTCTCTGGGCAACCTGCTTATCCAAATGTATTTTTCGAAATGGATTTATCATCTCTCCCATGCATTTATCTAAACAACTGCCACAAATATTCAGTGAGATCCCTGACTGCAGCTCTAGTGGTGAGCGTTGATGAATCTCTAAATCAGCACCAAGCAGATGGAATTACAGTTATGTCTTACCAACTAGTTTGTAATATCTGACTATAGCAAAAAACATTATCCGTGGTCACTAGGAGACCAGCCATTCCACTTCTGGTAGATTTCCTCATGTTGGTAGAACACTTCATCACCAGCCTTTCCAGATGAGGTTCTTCTGGACTGAAACAGTGTCACATAACTTCATGCACCATCTTCTTTGCATAAATATGCAAGAACTCTTGACCCAAGTCAGCAGCATGAGAGAGCAAAAAAAGAGAGATTTTTTTCCAACCTTCATGTTTTATCTTTTTATTTTACTGCTTTCTTATCCCACAGAAAATAATTGTAGGGGAGTGCATCAAATATGTTTTCTGGTGAAGTGTGACTTTTTTTCACATAAACATGTTTTATCTGGGTTTCAGCACACTGAAAACTTTCTGTACAGGGAGTTACAGAATCCAGCACAGGACAGGCCTTTCACCACAGTTTTTTTTTTTTTTCAGTGTTGTTTATTTTAGAATAACTAACAAAGCTTCTGCCTAGACCAATATCAAAATTGAAGCAATTTTTTTTAAAAAGAGCATTGTAAGGTTTTATTATTTTTCAAGTTTGCATGGTATATATAAAATGCTAATATGATATGCTAAATATATACATTGTTTCAATCTAACATTAAAATATTCTTGTGCAATAATTAAAAACTACTGAAGTTGTGATTATTTTCCCCCATTTTAAAACTGTCATTTCAGATGACGCATTCCTTCAGAGCAGGCTTTTTAGTTTCAAGTTACTTACATTATTAATAGAAACTGCGCCATCAAACTGAATTGAAGACCCTATTAGATCTGTCTCTTAAGGAGAATGCACAGAAAATTTAAAAAATGGTTAAACTATTTGAAAACTTCCTTATTCAAAAAACATTGTGTTTAATCTGCAAATAAATGTATTTACAAATATGTATTTACAAATCTGGTGAGTTTTCAGCTAGATCAAAGATAATAAGCAGCATGTTGCTTACCACATTGTGAAATTTTGGTCACTTATAATATAGAGTGTAGGAAGTGGCTGTCTCCTTGAGGCCATGGCTATGTAATCAATTAAATTCTTACTCCTTTTCTTCAGGGAGACAAAGGTTTCCACCACGGTTACTTATCTATTTGCAGCACTTTTCTTCCAGGCAATAATCAGTAATCAGAAATTCATTTAAGGTTTCATGGCAGTTTAATGACAAGCAAGAGCGTTCATTAATTTATTCTGATTTTAATATCGAGTAATGGAGGGATTTATTAAATCATCCTAGAGGTTAATCAGTTGACAGATCTCCAAGTGGTAATCTCTCATTTCTACTTCTAGCTTTAGTTTCTGCCTGTGACTTGTACTTAAAATAACCTTAAGCCAGAAATGGGCTGACACAAAGCCTCTTGAAACAGGTAAAATGTTTATTTCATCTATTCTTTTAAAGGGGAAAGAACTGTTCTGGGGACTGACGACTTTCTTGAACTTGCTGTTAGAACCACACTTAGCACTTGCACTTCATCAGGGAAAATGATTTAAGGTGAGTCTCATCATGGTTGTGTGTAATGACTTGTGGAATGGTGCTTGTATTCATGAGATGCTGTAATTAGGCAAAGTTCTGCACACCAGACATGGCTCCCCTTGGTCTGGGAGGAAGTAATGGGAGAAAATGAAGGATGGAGCAGCAAGAGCTGAGGCCCACAGCTCTGCAGATCTTTCAAGGTAGGCAGCTCTGCACTGGGTCAGTGTTTAAATATGAGTTAGTGTTAGCAATAGAGCCCTGGATATGTTGTTTGCATTCTTCATTACTTCCATTAACTGTGTTTAGATTTTCATTTAAAAAACCCAAACATACTGGGAGGGTTTCATCCCTCATGGCTAAAACTAATAATAATGATAATAATAATGATAATGATAATAAAAAACCAACTAATAATTGCCTTCATGAGAGTCAGTCACTGAGCCTTGTTGGATCACAGTCTTTCTTTTCTATGGGTTACTTCAGCTGCAGGCTCTGCAGCTTCACTCAAGGCATGTCTGTTTGTCAAAGGTTTGTCTTTTTGAGCCCACATTTTAATCCTGGCCCTTGTTTGCACAGTGAGGTGGTTTTAATTCAGATAGATATGTGAAGGGCAGAAGACAAATGCTTTCACAAATTGATTTCCTGTATTAATTCGACTTCAGCACCTCTAAGATGACTGTTGTATTGTGTTTTGTTATGCTGTATTCCAATTTGGTTTGTTCCTGACACCCACAGGTCAGAGCCCAGTTGTCTATCTTCAGCTCGTAGCGCCTGTGGATATTGGACCCGGTCTGCACTACCGCTGGAGTCCGTCTCTTCATTTGTCTCCTGTGGGTTAGCAGCCCTCTCTCTTAGCCGTGTATCCTCGTCCCTCAAGGCGAAAGCCTTAGGCGCTCCCCTGACCGAGCCCCGGATCGGGAGAGTGTCCCCGTGCTGCCGGTGGTGCTGGCCGCAGCTAGCCGGGACACACCTTAAGGTCAGCCACCGCCGCTGCAGATGACCGTGGTGGGGGGATGCCGAAGCAGAAATTGAAGGATGGGAAAGGGAGGGATTTCATGACTCTCTTAAGGGATACATAGGTAGCCCCAATTTAACTTAAGTAGTTATGTAGTTAAGCTCTCAGTCACTGATTTGCTGGAGGCTTCTGAAGGAATGCTGTATTCTTGCATTTTAAATGCTGATGATATCTTCTTGTTCACTCTTGTTACATGATACAGAGCAGGAACACACTTGAGGGTCCTTCCTAGACCCTCTTTATTTTGCAGAAGTATAGGAACAACTGTAATTTCAACCTGGGTGACTAGCCAGAGATTCATTAGCAAAGTGCATCACTTAGCTGGGAAAAACCTGGCCCTTACAATGAACTTCGAACTGGCCTGCTGTTAGCCAGCAGGGTCACCCCAGCACTTTGGACTGGGAAGGTCAGGAGCCATTCATCTGGAGGCCTCAGCTGAGTGAGCAGGGGCAAAGGATTTAAAAGAAGATGGGGAGCAATTTCAAAGAGTCTGTGGATGCAAAAAAGTAGGGATTGTTTCATTGACAAAATGACGGCCTGGTGGAGGCAGGAAAGCATTCAAATGTTTAGAAGGCTGCTAAAAATGGGAATGAAGTTGATTGTCCTTTGTGCCTCATGGGTATGATAGGAAGCAGTCAGTTTAGCACAGCAAGGGAAATTCCAGGTGGTGAGACTGGAACAAGGGGATGTTATGGAGCAGAGTGGGGACTGAACAGAATCTGTGAGTGGCAGGGTTTCAAAGGAAAAGATCAGGCAAACACCTGTGCTTTTTCCTTACTTATGGCACTGAGCAGCCTCCCTGCTGTGTTTTCTGCTCACCCAGAGATGACACAGACATTACTGCTTTGTCAAAGCAAAGAATGGTTAAGTAGGTGAATCTACTGCCTCTGGTCTTGTGCCTTTATGTTCTGCCCTTACTTTTTGCTTGTGGGCACTCAGAGACTGCCTGAGGAAGGAACTGACCCCAGGCCCAGAGCTGCTGGCTGTCAGCTCTCCTCTGCATCCTCACACTTATTTAGAAGGGTCTGTGGATTCGCAGGAGAGGAGAACCAACACACCATAATTCCTTCAAGGGAGACAAGAGGAAAGAGCCATCACAGGGCTCTTACTGACCAAGCCCATGGGCATAGGGAGATGCCAGGACTGCTGCTCTGCTCTTTGGGCAACAGGGAGACGGAAGGAATGCTGTTGGTAGGGTCAAGTACAGAGTAGGGTGGTAACTTGTAGTTTATGTTCTGTTCTGAGGCTCTCATTTCTCATTCTGATCAGCTCTGTGGTAATGAGAATGAGGAGGTAAAACACAATTGCTACTATGAAGTGGCAAAACTTTATGAAGTCAGAATGAATGGCAGAATTTTTATGTCTGCACTTCAATTTTATAGCTGAAACATTGCCATCCTTGGAAGATATGGCAATTTGTCATTCTGTTGTCTATATCACTTTACTGCAGCATTTCTCCTCCCTGTACAAAAAACCAGAACCAAACTTGAGGAAGGAGAAGGACACAGTGCAAATGTTCCTAAATATTCTCTGGTTTTGGAGAGGAATAGAAGATTAAAAAATATCTACTATTATCGTTTGCCTCTTTCCCTCCACACTGTTGCTGCAAGACACCTCTTGCAGTGAAAAGAGTAATCTCAAGTCCTTCTTCTCTGGAAAGAAAAGAAACTGTTTAAAGCCTTGTTTGCAAGAGTCACATAAAGGCAGCACTTTGTTAAGGTATTGGCTGTGCCAATGTGTGGAGCAGAACTGCTTTAGTTGGGGCACAGCAGTTCTGGTTTATCTTGAACAACCTTGCATGCAGTGCTGGTGCATATTTTCTACTGAGGTTGTTTCTAGGAAAGGACAAGAGAAAAATTTCAGTGTAGGAACAGAGATATTCCTGCTCTTAAACAGTGCCAGGAGTAAATACCTCTTGGAGTCAAAGGATTAGACATCCCATGGGAATCAACACATGTTTAAGAGGATTTTTAAGCTTTTATAGAGAATGCCCAAAAGGAAAAAAAATGATGACTTTGTCATAAATCACCCTATGGGTTTATGTAGAGAGAAATTCAAACTCCAGCTGCCATTTGGACAGCAGAAGGAGGTAAGGTTCAGAAATCCTGAACAGAAAAGTGGGTTCTGGGGAAGCTGTGAGAAGACATGCTTGGAGTGGGAGCAGTTTCTTGAGCTGGTAGGAGCTGAGTAAGGTCTAATGAGACAATTTTCAGGGATGCAAAGCGGAAATTCTGTGTCTGGTGGTGGGAGTTGAGGAGGTGTTTGCAGCCAGAGCAGCTTTAGCAGTTGACTAGTGGGATGGGACAGACTGTGACACTGCAGGGACATGCAGCCTGCTCCACTCAGCATGGACCATCTCACTCTGGGGGTACCTTACAGAGCTGTTGTTGTTGCTACAGGATTGCTGTTGCTCTTATTTATCCCTTAAAGGAGTATTTGCCCATATACCACTGTAGGTCTTTCCTTAATTCATTTTGTGAGCAATTTGGAGACTAGGGGCTTTTAGCACCAAATTTATGCATGCCTTGACCCTGTTGTTGTGAAGGCACATTGTATTTTATAAACTGCAAGTTTAATGCTACAAAAAGCAAGCATTAATGGCAAAAATGGAAATTTATGGCAAAAAGCAAGCTCCCAGGACTCAGGAATATGTTGTTCCAATGCACTCAAATTTTTCTGCCTGTCTCCTTCCCAAACTAGATCCTGAATTTGTAAGGGGCAATGAAACTTCCAGCTGAAAACCTGTTCCTTAGAGACAGTTGTTCCAGAATGGCCTGAAGATCTGTCCCAGGAGGTCATTCAGGAGCAGCTAGCCTGCACACCTCTGAATGACGGCTGCTACAAAATAAAGCTGATAGAAAGCCATAGTAAGTGTGCCCAAAATTTTATCATTTGTGGCCACAGCTAAAAGAATTGCTCAGCTCTAAACAAACCACACATCAGCAGTCAGTTGACTGTGCCACCAGCAGCTTGGGAAGGATGACAGTAGAAGCTCACACAGGTAAGTACCACAGTATTTCTTGGCATTGGCCTCTCTGGGAAACACAGTACACTTGTCATGTGACTCTGGAGAGAGCTCCCACTTCCCCAGGAGGGTCTGATACATGAGGTTTCCTCTCAGAAAAAAACTGATTTACATTATGAGGTAAATATTTTTTTCATTTTTAGGTTCTGGCATGAATGGCTGCAACTCAGGGGATCAGAAGGGGAAAACTGTTTTTCCTCTTGGAGTGCTCAGAAGCCCCTGAAGAGCCTTGCTTCAGTGGGTGACAGAACTCTGTCATGCTCCATTGTTGACATGGCCTTGTGAGAATGCTCCAACACCTCCTGAGGGTCTTGTTCCCTCAAGTGCCATCGCAGCGCAGTGAAATTTGCATTGGTCTCCAGGTGAACAGAATGTGACATCAAACATGCTGCAACAGCAGCATGAAGATGAGTGTGACAAATGGAGCAAGGAAAATAGGAAGTAAGATTTAAGGAGGAAGGAAGCTAGAATGAAGGAAAAAAGAAGAACAATTCACAAAGCAAGACGTTAATGAAGTAGTCTAGGAGCACGAACATGCAAGACAAGGTGAGGTTGTCTAAGAACCAGGTCTTGAAATTGGACTGAGTTTGGGATTTAGAGGAAGGGGATGGTCTAAGGGCTTTTCTTCTAATTCATTTACCTTACTTGAAGTCATTCCCAGGAATTGATAAGCAGAGACTTCCTACTTTTGCCTATGGAAGAGGATTTAATTTTCACTAATCACTGAATGTTTGAATGCTTAATTTCTGCTCTGACAGCCTTACAAAAAAAAAAAAAAAAAAAGAGGTTTTGGAATTTCCAGCTCATTTTGTAACAAAAGACTAGAGAAAATAAACACTGTAGAGTGTGTTCCTCTTACATGAGGAATGTTTACATATTTGAACCTTGCTCCAAGAGCCAATGCTGAGATATTTTGTGATCCACAGCATCTCCATGGTTCCTTGAAGAGTTGTAATTCTGATGCTTCATACTCAGATTTGCTTCTAGAAAAAGTTTTCTGCTTCAGCCAGACTTTCACCTGTGCCTAAAAGTCATCCTTTTGTATTTTATGCAGGCAGCTATATCCTAGTGCTCCTAGCTCATAAGTAGCTTTCTGTGCTGTTCCATAATAAACAGGAGAAAGCTGACCTAGCTGTGGCTTGGAGATGTTTGAGGAACACACATTTGTACTGAAAAAAAAAAAAAAAAAAAGTTTTCTGACTTTTTTTCAAAAAATAGTTAAAAAAACAACTAAGCAAAACTTTGTTATCTGTTTCCTATTATGTTAAAATACTTTTTTTTTTTCTAGACAGGGAAAATTTTCTTGTTTTTTTCCTGAGTTAAAAGACACCTTGTGTCTTTTGTAGTCCATATATTTTCAATGGGGCTATTTCCCTCTAAGCTCACTTATGACATAAACCAAATCAGCTCTAAAGTTGGTATCATTTGGAAATGCTGATTGTAGAGGGCTTAGCAGGGATAGGAGAATTCAAGGGAGCTGATTCCTTGCCTGAGCACTTTTTTTATCACGCTGCAAGAGCTGTTCCAAACTGAGCCACCCTCAGGGGGATGCAGGTGGAGGAAATCTCTTTCATCCACAGATCTGCTATTCATGATACTGCTGTGTATTTGGCTGAGAAGAAGAGAAGAACCCTCCTCAGGTTAAGCTGCCCCTTTCCCAATTTTCCAATGCACTCTAGCCCCAGTGTAAATGCAGCCTTCTCGCCAGGAAGCAGGAAGTAGGTGTCCTGTCATGAAACAGGTTAATGAAATTTTGTATCCTGCCTGGACTGCACACAAAACCATCTAGATAAGCCTTACTGGGGTTTGTTTTCAGGGCTTTAATTTAAGGGCTGTGAGACACTGAGTGGGATGGTGTACAGCTGTTCCCATCTGGGAGGTGTTTCTCTTGAGTTTTACTTTCAGATCCTGGATAGTTAAGGGAACCATCAGGGTAACTTCTTCTAGAAAGAAGGAAAGGCAGGCAAGCCTTCACCTCTGATTACTGCTTCAGCATGACAGAGAGAAGGGAGGGGATGACAAAGGCTGAACTCCCTTCAGGCACTGGTAGAGAAGGCTTAATTGTTTTGTTTGGTTAGAGCACTGAATACCTATTTCTACATGGGTGTAAGTTTTTTGACACAAGATTAACTCACATAAGGACAAGAACTGGTGATTTCTGGGCAGGCACACCGTATCAGGTAGAAAGTTACTAAAAAGAAGACAGCTTTGTACTGGTGCTTGCTATTCCAACAGCAGCACAGGTCTGTGAGTCACAAACCACCAGTACAAAAAACTCCAGAAGCAGCTCTGGCAAAGTGCAGCCTGGGTCCTCTGGGGTCACTTCCAGCCTGTTTGAAATCCAAAGCTGCTGCTGAGGTCTTATTAACTTAGTACTGGGAAAATATTATACAGAGGGGTAGGGTATTTTTGAGGCCCTGGACAAAGCCAAGAGTACCCAAAAGGGCAGTGATCTCCAGAGAACGGTGGGCTCAAACTAAATCTACTTTATACTCCTGGGCAATCTTCCCAAGTGGGACAGAAGGGCAGGGTGAAGCTGAGGAGCACAGGAAATTGGTTGTGATGGTTATGAAGACTTTATCAAGCCTGAAAGAGAACATTTGGACAAAACAGGGTTTTGTCTGCTGAAAGATGCAAGGAAACTAAAAGAACATGTGCAGCAAGTAGAGATTTGGCACTAAACTCAGATTTTTTTTGTTTGTGTCAGTGACATCTCTTTTAATATAAGATCAGCCAAAGATTAAAAAGATGTTAGGGACTACAACAATAAGTGCAAAGGATAACGAGAAAATACATTAACAGAAAATTACTAAAACATGCAAAGCTCAGATTCATCTGCTGTGGCTGGATCCCTATACAGAAGCACTGTTAAATTGTTTAAGCCCAAATGGGCCAAGTTCACTAATAAAAAGATCTTGAGAGTCAAATCTACTGCTTTTGGGGGAAGGTAAAAATCCATAAATGAGAAAGAAATAGCTTGCTAATTTTCTGATGTAGAAGTGTTTTCTGGTGTAGAGAGGACACTTTGCTATGGAGGTGTCTTGGCCAGCAGTGTTTCTCTGAGAGTATTTCTGGTGTCTCCATTCTCCAGTGTCTAGGAAAGGAAAAGCTGGGAGCCATACAACCCTCACATTCTGTCTGAGACTGCGCTGCCTCTGCTGACAATAAACCAATACCTTGATCTCTCTGTTCTTTCTCAGAAATGCAAATATCTCAATTTGCTCTGGAGATATTACATTAAATACCAGAAATCTGTTTTGAAAACAGGGCAAAAGAGAAAAGTGATTTAGACAGAGTTTCAAGTTTGAGTGTGAAGGAAAATAAAGGCTCTTGGCTGCAGCTTTCTGCAGCAAACTCCAGCAGGCATTCAATTGCTGCAGTCACCTTCCTACTCACACGCCCAGAGGTGGATGTAGACACCCTCCCAGAGAAGTGTTCTTGTGCTTCTAGAAGGATGAAGCAGCAACACTAGTGTAACAGAGGATGTCTGTTTTCTGTCACAGAAAAATGTTGAAGACTTGCCCAGAAACAAAGCTGCTTGGCAAGTGGCCGTTGCTACCACCCCCCCACCCACCCCAAGAGCAGCAGCTGGGAAGGCTTCTTCATCAGAAAACAAAACTATCCTGCCATGACCTCGGCTCAGGCAAATGACTGCTAAACTCAGATTATTTAAGTGCCTGCATCCTCATCTGCAAAAATGGAATCTGCCTTTCTAACTACTCCCAGTCAGGGCTGGTGGCAGTAATGCTTCCTAATGCCCATTCTGTGCCATTGCACCCTAAATATCTAATTCTGCAAGTGTTTAGGAATGTAAAAGTGATTAAGAAGATGAATGGAGCAGCACACTCCCTGTGACTAATTCTCATTTAAATGTGTAATATTGCGGTTAATAAGAATGTTGAGAAACTAGATCTAAATCTCTGATGAATGCACTGTTTTCCTGCAAATACAGATATTTCAGAGAAGGTGATTGCCTATCTGGGAATAAGGGGCTTGTGAATAAAGTGACTTTTATTGCAGCACTTGGCAAAGGAGAAGAGAAGATCACAAGCACCATGAAGGGGAAAAACAACTGAATGGATGTGTCAGAAGCATTACATAGTGAGCAACTTGAGTGATTGGCAGAGTAGGAGATTTTGTCATGGTGAATTACAAAATGACTTTTAAAAACAACCTGAACAAAACCAGAAAAAGGTCTCTATTTAGAATGGAGTTTTTCTTTAATGTGACTATTTGCAATGGATATTGGATTCAAAGTGCAGTATAACTGAAAATACAAAAATTAAAGTGCCCATCTGCAGTGTTTAGATTATTGCAGTATGATTCAATTTGGAAATCACAGGAAGCTGTACAGAACATCTGTTATCAGACAAGACTGTCAGGCAGGACTGTCAGGGTTCTGAAGCACAGACAAAATTATTAGATTGTGGCCGGAATTCATTCAAAGCCAAAATAAACTTTTGTTCCTTTGACTGCAGAATAGTTGTTCTGGTTTTAATTTTCTTCCAACAGAATCTGATTGCAGTCCAATGGTGAGCTGTGTGTCAGCAGGGAAAAGAGACTTTCTCTGAGTGTTTTCATTGGAAAAATCCTTCAGAAGATTTGTTTTTTCCTGTGAACGGAATAATGGGAGAATTGAGACAGAATGGTGCTGATGGTATTCCCCATGGTCGGACCAGAGTATCACTGATTCCTATATGAAATTCAAATCACAAAGCCATGGTCCAACACTTATTGGCAACACCTCAATGAGCCTGCAATGGCTTTTGCATGCAAGAGCTTGGAAATGAAGACATTCCTTTAGTGGATTTCACAGGTTGTTGGCAAAATGTTTGACTAAATATTAGTTTATATGTAATTGTGTGCTACTAAATATTTCCTTGATGGCGTTGCACTGTCAGCTTTAGTTAGCAGAAATTTACCTCTAAGAGCTTGCTGTGTACAATTACTTTGTGCCAGCCTGGACCTCTTTATTCTAAAAATCTGTTCAAGAAAAGGGCAAAAATGGAGCAGACTTACTCTGAAGAATCAATGCATAGGATGGCCAGAGGTAATTTTAGTATTCTTTACCAGAGAAATATAAAAAGTTCCTCCATGTACTAAAACAATATTTTAGTTTTTGAAATTCTTGAAGGTAGAGATTCCAAGATACACATGGTGGCAAGCAGGCACTGGGATGTGCACAGGGCAGGTATTTCTCTATCCCAGCATTACATTACATTTTTAAATAACCTCAAGTAGTAAAATGTACTTCAGCCCCCAATACATCAGCCCTGATTCGCATAGACAATTCGCAGCTGCAGCAGTATTCTGTATTTCAGAAAATGTTTATTTATTGCCTACACAGAAATATTGCAATGGCAAGACTCTCAGCACATGCTCATCCCTCAGGGGAGTACATCCCATTTAAACTTCCTGAAATTCTTCTTGATGGAAGTCAGCAGCTCTCACCCAGAAGGTTCTTCTGTCATAGTGTGTGAGGCTTGAAATGTGCAAGATCTGAGCAAAAGAACTTGTTCCACCTGGACAATAACAAATGCGTAATAACAGTGGTTCACACAATCATCCTATTTCTATGCAGTTCTTCCTGCTGAAGTGACTAAATGAAAATTATACAGTATCTGTTGTAAAATAGTGTGCTTACATATTCATATATACAATGTGTAAAGTTTTACTAAGAACTGCATAGAGAATGCAGTAATTTCAGGGGCCGCGTCTGAACCGACACATGGAAAAGGACTTAGGAGAAGATGAGCTCGAACTGGAGTGCCTGTGCTGAAAGAAGCAGAAGTAATTCAACCTTGCCAAGGTTTCTTAAGAAACCTCTGTTGGTGTTTCCCAGTGTGGCAGTTTCAGTTGAAACCAGGCAGAAACACTAATTTTGTGTAGTGGCTTTGGTTTGCTAATTTAAGATTTCCCGGCATAATGTACCAAAAGAGTGTGGTAGGTTTTGGTGCTGGCTAATCACCAATGCACTCACTTCCTGCTGTGAGATAGGATAGGAGAAAGGCAAAGCAGGTTCAAAACTTTAAAAGGGTATAAAGCTAATTTTATTAAAAGTAAAAAAAGGGGAAAAAGTAATTAGAATCAAAACAAACCCTTCAGAATACTTCTTCTGCCCTCACAACCTTTTGTTTTCCACTGACAATGTAAAGAAACAAAACCAGTCAGTTTACCACCTCTAAAATAGTCTTTCTTCAGTTCACTTAATGAGAGAAGTCCCTCTTGTTAATGTTACAGAGACTTCTCCACAAGAGGAAAAAACAATTCTCTCATGGCTGTCCACTTCTGTGGCAGTGTGTTTTTCTGAGTTATTTCAATTGTGATAATGGTTTGATCCTTGCACCCCCGTTTTGCCCCCTCACAATGGTTTCTCCCAAGTTGCTTACCCCTAAGTTTTCCCGCCACTGGGCTGCCACTCAAGATGGCTGTTCCACTGTTCCACCCTTTTTACCCTTATATGACATTGTCAATCCCAGTTGTGCTGCCCCCTTTTCCTGCCTGTCAACTCAGACCCACCCCTTTTATTCTCGAAAGTTCGGTGTCAATTACCCTGATCTTAACAGTTGGTTTGTCCCAGAAGCTTCTCCCCTCCCCTATGATGATTTCATTGATTCTGCTACGTTCCTTGCTCCTCCCTACATGTTATCCTATTAGTTACATTATGCTCCCCACCCTCTGGACAAACCCCCTTTAAAAACCCCTGACACGCCGCTGCTCCCTTGTCACTTGTCCCTGATGCATCCACTGAATCTTTGGATAGGATACGAATGTCCTCTCCTTCGTCTCTTTGCTTTGGGATCCTTGTGGTGTCCTGCAGCAGTGTCACCCACGCCGCTGCTCCAACTGCCACCTGAAAGGCCTCAGCAGAGATTCAGAGGCAGCCCCTCTTGTGTGTCCCTTTGGTCACACAGGGAGCTCGTTGGCTGGCTTTCCAACGCTCTGTGACCGCAGGAGAACCGCACATTTCATCATGAATAGTAGCTGCACAGGGAAACCTGCAGTTGTGAAGTCCCTCCCATTTTCCATAAGCCTTCTTACAGCTTGTTGATGGGCCATGTCAACTTATAGGGTATTGCTTTAAAGATAAGCCGTTCATAGGTGAAAGTTCCCATTATCTATTTCTAAAATCATCTTCATCCCTGGGAACAGACATATTTTTAAACTTCTCCTGAGAGTACCGGATTACTCTCTTTCTCTGTTCCAATTTCTCAAGGGATCACATCTATTTTAACATCTGCTTACTTTACCATGAAAGCCTTTGCTCAATACCAATTAAATCCTTCATCTCCCTATAGTTTCATGTGTTACAGGAAAAAACAGTTCTTTCTCCATAGCTTACAAGAGGATTTCAGCTCCAAAAACAAGACATCTCCTCATCCCTCTCATCTGGGACTTAACTTCTTCCTCACTGAGCATGATGTCTTCTTGTTGTTCTTCTACATGCTTGCATCTTGCTCCTTTCTCTCACTCGAGAGAGGATTGAACTACTGTCCTGGGTTGACTATATGATGC
>NW_024530290.1:0-723 GCF_017590135.1 Pyrgilauda ruficollis
ATGAAATGATAAGGTATTGTCCCTTTTTCTCAAGCAAAACTGTAGTTAATCCAATATTTGGCACATTAAAAAAAAGACCAGCCCAAATATAATTCTCCACCCTGTCTCAGCTTGTCAGCCATGTAAGGATTCATAACTATGAACATGTTTAAATGTTAAAGTGAAACAGGACAATAAAGGACTTTTGCCCAACCTTCTAAGCCCTATAAACCCAATTATGAGACTTCTGAATAGAAAGAAAACAATGGTTGTATTTCACTTAACTTGACCTTTTAAGCTGCCAACCTTTTTCTTTGTAAAACATCTTTATATGATTGAACTGTTCTCACTATGCTTTTCTGACATGTGTAATGTTTTTTGTGAGGTTATCAGTGAAGGTCTGGAATAAGTAAATATCTGCAGCAAAATCTGAGTGCAACAACATACCATGTGTCTTCACAAAAATGTCCAACAATGATCTTCGATTAGGGTGGAATTCCCACACCATTTAGATTAATCACAACTGCTGGCATGCAATGCAATGGAACATCCCTTTTAGATAAAATGTGACTCTGGCTTTTAACCTTTCCTCTAAATGCACTGGTACAGCTCAGAAAGAGTCCTTCCCCTAAATGGCATAGTTTTCCATAGCTCTTCTCCCTCTGAGATCAGCAAAGTCAAAAGTGGTTGGAAATGTACTGAAAATGCTATTAGTTAATTAGTCTATTGCTTTAATGGACTATT
>NW_024530291.1:0-722 GCF_017590135.1 Pyrgilauda ruficollis
AAACTTCTAGGAAGACCTTTGAGTTGTTCCCTTTCTGTACTTGCTCTTTTAACCTTGGTTCTTGACGGCTAAGGGAATCTTTTCTATAATATTTTAGGGCCCTGACCTTTTGTCTTACCACTGTATGAAGATGTGATGAAGCACAAGTTTTCAAATAACTTGTCTGCATGAGGAACTGATTGTCAAATAAAACAAAAGGTGGGCTTGCACCCCTGACCAGTTCCATAAAAGCAAGTTCTTGTTATGCTTCTCTCTAAGTGTGGGATTGCACCCACTGCCAGAAACAACTGCACACCTGTCACTACCCATGGAAACTTGTCCCACACATTTTTCAGGAATGAGATCCCTGCCCACATGCTTAGCACATACATTGATTTTCAAATCTGGCTTTAAACATCTATATGCTTCTGAAAAGGGGGATTTTTTTCAGCCATTAGAGACAGGTGGAATGTGTCCTAGGACAGAACATGGAACAGGTAAAGCATGGTGTGAGAGAGTATCATATGCTTTAAAGGTTGTCTTCAGTGGTTCTGTGTGATGACAACAACGGTGTTAATTTAAAAATTAAATGGCCTGGCTAACAACAAGGAATTAAGGCTCTACCTTCTCATTCAGTGGGTAGAAGTCTTTGTCCAGAGAGACGATCCGAAACTGAACTGAAGAGTGCAACAGAAAAAAAGGAAATTCCACTGTTAAATTTGTAGCCATCACCAGGAAATGAT
>NW_024530292.1:0-722 GCF_017590135.1 Pyrgilauda ruficollis
TTTTTTTTTCTGAGAAAACAGAAGGAGAAAATACAGCACTAGGATATTTTTTCCTCTTAAGCAATACTAAATGTCACCATTTTGATGTTTTCTTCAGAATAATTTCACTGTTTTTTATGAATAACATAACAATACATTCTTCCTTGGTGGTGATATTTTTATGTTTCTGGCTATGAATAATGATGTTGCAACAACTGTCAAAAATATACTATTGTTAAATACTTAAAGAAAAGAAAGACTTGGCTGTGCTGCTGGCAAAATACTGAGTATTAAAATTATCTTCTCATAATGCTCTGAGTAGCAGCAAGAATAACTAGATATGAAAATTTATAAATCTGAGTCATATCAAGAGATAGCACATCATTTCAGAATTATAACAAAATGTGTATCAAAACAGAGATTTAATTTAAAATCTCCAGGACTCAAAGCCAAGACCTCAAATATGTCATAATTTTGTTCACAAAAAATAGTAATTCCTTAAAGAAAAGTTATTATTTTAATTACTCAGAGAAAAAAAATTACTACAGCTATGAAAGTTAGATGTATATTTTACAGATTATATTCTTTCATATAATAACCCCTGCAGTGACCCTCTCTTTGACTTAGAATTCAATAAAAGAAGGCAAGAAAAACCCCCACACAGCCCACACTCCAGAGAAAAGCTGAGTATTAACAACAAGCAGGACTGGAAAACTTGGGTTGATGGGCTGTGCCAGACATTT
>NW_024530293.1:0-722 GCF_017590135.1 Pyrgilauda ruficollis
CAGTAGAAATGAAGGTGTTAGAAGCAAAACTTTTTAACAGTTCTATAGCTAAAAGCTACTTTTTAAAAGAAGTTGTGCTGATACCTGTGTCCTTCCCAAGCTGCCATTTACCCCAGTTCCCCTGAATTCTATCGTGTAGCAAGCTGTTTGTGGCAAAGGATTAAACTTGACTTGCTTGTCACTGCATGTGATACATCCCTTCTCTCCCTCTCCACCCAGCAGCAGGAGCCATGGAAATTTAACTAGACCAAATCCAAACCAGCTTCCAGAAAACAAATATGATTTTAAATTGTTTTCATAATCATGCAATGGTTTAGATTACGTTTCTTAATGAATCTTTTTAATATAATGTGTGGCAGTGGAAAACATTTTAAACCTGATTTTATTGGTCTCTTTGAAGGGCATTAGGACTGTTTAGTCTGATAGACAGTCTGTGGCCTCCAGCAGTGCCTGTAAAAGTTCCCGGACAAAGTCAAGACTCTGAAATGGTAAGTTTTGTTATTACAGATATGAATTTTTTCACTCACAGCTAGTATTTTTGATGGTGGTATAATCATATTTACTTTGGGAATGAAGACTCTCTCCCTCTTTTTACCTACCAAGTTTTGTTTTACTGATTCTGACAACCTCCCAGGCTAACCTGAAGCCCTCTGAATTAACAGCATCTTTCCAAAATGATGCAATTAGCCAGTTATTAATCCTCTAGAGCTAGAATGGTAAGA
>NW_024530294.1:0-722 GCF_017590135.1 Pyrgilauda ruficollis
AAAAAAAGTCAACCCACAAGTTTCAGCTGAAAGTCAAAAACCCTGAAGCTGAAGAGTGCTTAAAGCCAAAGCTCTTGCTCATAAGTCTTCATAAATTTCACTTTTTTTCCTTCCATTTCTCTTACCTTCTCTGTTTTTCCCACTGTTTTCCTATGCTATTCTTCTCCTCTTCCCACTCCAGTGTGCCTGCTCAGTGGCTTTCTGGGAAATTGGCTTTGTCATTCCAGGGTGTTCAGTAGGGTTTGTTGACCTTCTAGAAACTGTTCACACCACAGACTGTACAGAGATAAAAACCCTCTTGTGTTTTTCACTGGCACACCGGTGAGATTTGTTGTGTTTAAGCAGCAGATTAATAAGAATACTGGTTTGGAAAAAAATAAAATGCTTGGGCCTTCTGCAAGGCTGCCAGAGCAGAGGGAGGGCAAGGAGCCCCCCAAAGGACAGAGCTCAACCACCCACTCTGGCAGACCACAGCTCTACTGCCTTTACCAAAGAAAACCAATTAATAACCCTTTAAGCATGAGAGCATCTCTATTTGCAATGTTGCCCATATTGCAATATCACAGCAGCTTAAAGAATATAATATTTCTGAATTCTCCCTGAACTTCTTGCTCATGGTCAGCTTCTTGTATCTTTTTTCTGACTTTAATTTTACTGTCATAATTGTTCACAGTACAATTGAAACTGTTGCTTTAAAAACGCCCAAACAAACATACAAAAAA
>NW_024530295.1:0-722 GCF_017590135.1 Pyrgilauda ruficollis
TTGGGTACCTCTTGGGTTAACACCAGTACCTAAGCCAATGCCATCCTTTTGACAATCTGGGCAGGATCTTACAATGCCAGTGGCATCAGTAAGAGGGATACCAAATAAGTACCAAATTGTTTAACTAACGTCTTTGCTGATTGATGCAAAAAGGCATGAGAATTTTTGCTTGTTGAAATTTATTGGAGGTTGGCATTGGCTAGACAGCGGCTACCAACCGATCAGCTCAAGCGTTACCTTCAGACAGACCAGGGAGATTTTGATGATTGAAAACATGAGTAATAAAATACTCCTGTCGGCGTTGGTTCAAATTTCTCAGTAGTTGGCTTAAAAGTGAATACAAATGTTTCTTATTAACTTCCTTAACTACCACCTTTTTGAGGCATTGTACACAGCCAGCCACGTAAAGTGAATCAGAAACAATGTTAATAGCCTGATCATTCCAATTCTCAAAGGCCCAAATAACTGCCTTCAACTCCAAGGTTCGCAATGCATCTCCTATCTCCTGAGGAATTATATGCTGATTCCATGAACCATTTTGCTGCCACTTACAAGCAGCCCTTTTAGATCATTTGCCTGCATCAGTAAATATTGTTAGCCCTAGTACCGGACACTCAAATCGCTACAGTCTGTCCTCCAGCCGCTGCTAAAAAGTCTGTGTAACAATCGTGACCTTTAGTTGACTTAACAAATCTCTGCCAATTAAACCTAACAAATTACCA
>NW_024530296.1:0-722 GCF_017590135.1 Pyrgilauda ruficollis
TGCGGGATCCGGGGCTGCGGGGCCGGGCTGCGGGGCCCGGGGCTGCGGCTCTGCCCGCGGCGGCTCTGCTCTGCCCCTCCAACCCTGTGCGCCCCGCAGGAGCCGCGCCTGTGCACGGAGCTGCGCTGTGCCTTCCAGCAGAGCCTGGTCTACTGGCTGCACCCCTCGCTGCCCTGGCTGCCGCTGTTCCCCCGCCTCGGGGCGGACAGGAGGATGGCTGGCAAGGCCTGTCCGTGGGCACAGGACGAGGCCCTGCAGCAAGCGCTCATGAGTGACTGGTAAGTGCAGCCAGATTGCTGGTGGGCTGCGTAAGGGTGAGGCAAGGAGATTTTAATTCATCACAGGGTCGTGGCATGGTTTGGGTTGGAAGGGAGCTTAGGGATCATTGCATTTCAGGGGGACACCTTCCACTGTGCCAGGCTGCTCCAGCCCCAGTGTCCAGCCTGGCCTTGGGCACTGCCAGGGATCCAGGGGCAGCCCCAGCTGTGCCAGGGCCTGCCCACCCTGCCAGGGAACAATTCCTCATTCCTAATATCCCATCCAGCCCTGCCCTCTGGCACTGGGAGCCATTCCCGGTGTCCTGTCCCTCTCCAGCACACCAGCAGGGAGCACTGCCAGCTGTGCTCCTTCCTTTGATCTTCCAGATGTGTGACACCAGAAAACCCTGCAGCTGTTACAGTGCTGTGGATGGGTGAAATGTAGGAGAATAGAGATAGTGAGGA
>NW_024530297.1:0-722 GCF_017590135.1 Pyrgilauda ruficollis
GATTTTCATGGTTGTGGACCCCCAAAATTGGGGATTTTTGTGGATTTTGGGGTGTTGAAATCTCCAAAATTGGAGATTTTCAGTGGTTTTGGGGTGTTAAAAACCCAAAAATTGGGGATTTTCGTGGATTTGAGGTGGTAGAACCCCAAAATTTAGGATTTTCATGCTGGTGGAACCCCAAAATTGGGGACTTTTGTGGATTTTGGGGTGATAAAACCCCGTAAGTGGTGATTTTCGTGGATTTTGTGGTGGTAGAACCCCAAAAATTGAGGTTTTTTGTGGATTTCCTGGTGGTAGAACCCCAAAATTGGTGATTTTTGTGGATTTCTCTGTGCTGGAACCCCAAAATTTGGGGATTTTCAGGGGATTTGGGCTGGTGGAACCCCAAAATTTGGTGATTTCAGAGATGTTTTGATGGCAGAACCCCAAAACTGGGGATTTTTGTGGGTTTTGGGGTGGTAGAACCCCGAAATTGGGGATTTTTGTTGGTTTCACTGTGATGCGTCACCTGCCCAGGTGTGCAGTCAGTTACCTGCCCAGGTGTGGCTCACCTGCCCAGGTGTGTTTCCCCAGCCCATGGTGTATTACCTGCCCAGGTGTACAGTCAGTTACATGTCCAGGTGTGCAGTTACCTGGCCAGGTGTGTCCCTCACCTGCCCAGGTGTGCAGTTACCTGCCCAGGTGTGGCTCTCACCTACCCAGGTGTGTTCCTCACCTGCCCA
>NW_024530298.1:0-722 GCF_017590135.1 Pyrgilauda ruficollis
AGGTGCCAGGAGAAACAGGTCTGGCTGTCTTGGCATAAGGGTGGCCACCTCTCATATTTTTCCAGAACACTTGGACTTCAGGCTTTTCTTTCTTATGAGAAAAAAAAACATCCATCTTGACCAGGTGGCCATGGCTGAAACTGGGATTCCACCTCCAAAACTCCGTACATCCAAGAATTGCTCCCAAGTGAAAGCTCCCAGGACAGACAGGTCTGGCTGCCCTTGGCCTCTTGGGGGCTGCCTCTCCCCTGCTTTCAAAACACTGGGGATCTGTGCTTTCCTTCCAATGGAAAAGAACCACCCTTCTTCTCAAACTGTCTGTGGACAAAACTGAGATTCCTCCTCCCAAATTCCATATATCCAAGGATACCTCCATGACAAAAGCTGCCAAGACAAACAGGTCTGGCTTGCTTCGCCTCAAAGAGGCACCTCTCTCCTCATCTGCCTTTGAAACACTTGGGCTCTATGGTTTCCTTCCTATGGATAAGAACCGTCCTTCTTATCTACACAGAAATGGCCAAAATTGGGATTCCACCTCCCAAATTCCCTATATCCAAGGGTTGCTTTAAGACAAAAGCTTCCAGGACAGAGAGGTGTGGCTGGCCTAGGACTCTGATGGCTGCCTTTCATCTGCCCCTCAAACACCGGTGTTCCACGCTTCCCTTCCTATGGAAATAAACCATCCTTCTTCTCTGGGTGTCCATGTCTGAAACGGGGATTCC
>NW_024530299.1:0-722 GCF_017590135.1 Pyrgilauda ruficollis
TTCGGGTTTTTTTGGGGGGGATTTTGGCAGATTTTTTTGGGGTTTTTTGGCGGTGTTTTTCGGGTTTTTTTGTGGGGCTTTTTGGGTGGGATTTTTGTGGATTTTTTGGGGTTTTTTTAGGGTATTTCACGGGATTTTTGGGGTGATTTTCTGGGGTTTTTTGGGTCTTTTGAGGTGTTTTTAAGGCAACTTTTTGGGGGGATTTTGGGGGTGTTTTTAACATATTTTTGGGGTGTTTTTTGGCTATTTTCAGCATATTTTTTGGGGTTTATTGGGGCATTTTTTGGGGTGTTTTTAGCACATTCCTAGGGATTTTTTGGGGTGTTTTTAATGTATTTTTGGGGTGTTTTTTGGGGCGTTTTTAACGTATTTTCGGGGTGTTTTTTATTTATTTTTTGGGTGTTTTTGGGGTGGTTTTTGGGGTGTTTTAAATATATTTTCAGGGGGTTTTTGGGGTGTTTTTTTGGGGTGTTTTTCATGTATTTTCAGGGTGTATTTAATATTTTTTTGGGTGTTTTTGGGGTGTTTTTTGGGGTGTTTTTAAGGTATTTTCGGGGCGTTTTTTGGGGTGTTTTTAATGTATTTTCGGGGCGTTTTTTGGGGTGTTTTTAATGCGTTTTCGGGGTATTTTCGGGGTATTTTTAATGTATTTTCGGGGTGTTTTTCGGGGTGTTTTTAATATATTTTCAGGGCGCTTTTCGGGGTGTTTTTAATGTATTTTC
>NW_024530300.1:0-5619 GCF_017590135.1 Pyrgilauda ruficollis
GGGAAAAAAGAGCCCAAAATTTGGGTTAAAAAAGGGAAAAAAGGGGGAGGAGCCCCCAAAATTCTGGGGGTTTTGGGGAACAAGCCCGAAATTTGGGGAGGGGGGATTTTTGGGGGGAATTTCAGCGTTTTTGGGTCTCCCCAGGGCCGGAGCCGCTGGGGGCTGAGGAGGAGGAGGAGGAGGAGGAGGAAGAGGAGGAGGAGGGGGAGGGGGAGGATGAGGATTCCCCTCCCCCCTCGGGCGAGGGCGGCTCCCCCAAAGCGCCCCTCCCCCACCCCCAAAATCTCCTTTATTGGCCCAAGGTAAGGGAAAAAAACCAAAAAAAAGGAAAAAAAAACCCAAAAATTCATGTTTGAAATAACCCAAATAACCACGAAAATAATCCAGAAAAAAATCAAAAATCCCCCCAAAAAAAACCCGAATAACCCCCCAAAAAATCTCCAAAAAACCCTAAAAAAACTTCAAATATCCCCCTAAATCCCAAAAAAAACCTAAAAAAGCCCAAATTACCTCCTAAGCCCCAAAAATATTAAAAAAAACCCTAAATGCCCTCAAAATCTCCCCAAATATCCCCAAAATCGCTGAAAAAAAAACCAAATATCCCCCTAAACCCCAAAAAACACTAAAAAAAACCCAAATATTCTCCTAAAACTCCAAAATATACCCAAAAAAACCCAAAAAACCCAAATATCCCCCTAAACCCCCCAAAATACCAAACCCCCCCAAATATCAATCCCCTCACAATTTTCCCACCTTTCCTCCATTTTGTGACCCGTCCCCTCATGATTTCCCCACCTCTCCTCCATCTTGTGACCTCATACCCTCACGATTTCTTGCCTCTCCTCCATCTTGTGACCCCGTCCCCTCACAATTTCCCCACCTTTCCTCCATTTTGTGACGCCGTCCCCTCACAATTTTCCCACCTTTCCTCCATTTTGTGACCCCATCCCCTCACAATTTTTCTGCTTCTCCTCCATTTTGTGACCCCGTCCCCTCACGATTTCCCCGCGTTTCCTCCATTTTGTGACCCCATCCCCTTACGATTTCTTGCCTTTCCTCCATTTTGTGACGCCGTCCCCTCATGATTTTCCCACCTTTCCTCCATTTTGTGACCCGTCCTCTCACGATTTCCCCGCTTCTCCTCCATCTTGTGACCCCCATCCCCTCATGATTTCCCCGCCTTTTCTCCATTTTGTGACGCCGTCCCCTCACGATTTTCCCGCCTTTTCTCCATTTTGTGACCCCGTCTTCTCACTATTTCCCCGCAGGAGGAGGGGCTCAAATTGACCTTCCAGAAACATCGGCTGGGGCCCAACGGGGCCCAACGGGCGCCCAACCCCCCCAAGAAAAACAGCAAGAAACTGGTGGAGGTGAGGAGATTTCGGGGACAAAAACCCCATTTCGGGGAGTTTGGGGGAACCTCAGGATTTTTGAGAGATTTGGGTTCCCCTGTGTTCAAATTTATCAAAAAGGGTTTGGGGGTAAACACCAAAAATTGGGGTTTGCTGTTGGGTTTTGGGGTTGGTGACAGAATATGGGAGTTTTCTATCAGTTTTTTGGGGGTTTTTACCAAAATTTGGATGTTAGCCATCAGATTTTTGGGTTGTTTCGCAGTTTTGTGCCCCATCCCCTCACAATTTTCCCGCCTTTCCTCCATTTTGTGACCCCATCCCCTCACAATTTTCCCGCCTTTCCTCCATTTTGTGACCCCATCCCCTCACAATTTTCCCGCCTTTCCTCCATTTTGTGACCCCATCCCCTCACAATTTTCCCGCCTTTCCTCCATTTTGTGACCCCATCCCCTCACAATTTTCCCGCCTTTCCTCCATTTTGTGACCCCATCCCCTCACAATTTTCCCGCCTTTCCTCCATTTTGTGACCCCATCCCCTCACAATTTTCCCGCCTTTCCTCCATTTTGTGACCCCATCCCCTCACAATTTTCCCGCCTTTCCTCCATTTTGTGACCCCATCCCCTCACAATTTTCCCGCCTTTCCTCCATTTTGTGACCCCATCCCCTCACAATTTTCCCGCCTTTCCTCCATTTTGTGACCCCATCCCCTCACAATTTTCCCGCCTTTCCTCCATTTTGTGACCCCATCCCCTCACAATTTTCCCGCCTTTCCTCCATTTTGTGACCCCATCCCCTCACAATTTTCCCGCCTTTCCTCCATTTTGTGACCCCATCCCCTCACAATTTTCCCGCCTTTCCTCCATTTTGTGACCCCATCCCCTCACAATTTTCCCGCCTTTCCTCCATTTTGTGACCCCATCCCCTCACAATTTTCCCGCCTTTCCTCCATTTTGTGACCCCATCCCCTCACAATTTTCCCGCCTTTCCTCCATTTTGTGACCCCATCCCCTCACAATTTTCCCGCCTTTCCTCCATTTTGTGACCCCATCCCCTCACAATTTTCCCGCCTTTCCTCCATTTTGTGACCCCATCCCCTCACAATTTTCCCGCCTTTCCTCCATTTTGTGACCCCATCCCCTCACAATTTTCCCGCCTTTCCTCCATTTTGTGACCCCATCCCCTCACAATTTTCCCGCCTTTCCTCCATTTTGTGACCCCATCCCCTCACAATTTTCCCGCCTTTCCTCCATTTTGTGACCCCATCCCCTCACAATTTTCCCGCCTTTCCTCCATTTTGTGACCCCATCCCCTCACAATTTTCCCGCCTTTCCTCCATTTTGTGACCCCATCCCCTCACAATTTTCCCGCCTTTCCTCCATTTTGTGACCCCATCCCCTCACAATTTTCCCGCCTTTCCTCCATTTTGTGACCCCATCCCCTCACAATTTTCCCGCCTTTCCTCCATTTTGTGACCCCATCCCCTCACAATTTTCCCGCCTTTCCTCCATTTTGTGACCCCATCCCCTCACAATTTTCCCGCCTTTCCTCCATTTTGTGACCCCATCCCCTCACAATTTTCCCGCCTTTCCTCCATTTTGTGACCCCATCCCCTCACAATTTTCCCGCCTTTCCTCCATTTTGTGACCCCATCCCCTCACAATTTTCCCGCCTTTCCTCCATTTTGTGACCCCATCCCCTCACAATTTTCCCGCCTTTCCTCCATTTTGTGACCCCATCCCCTCACAATTTTCCCGCCTTTCCTCCATTTTGTGACCCCATCCCCTCACAATTTTCCCGCCTTTCCTCCATTTTGTGACCCCATCCCCTCACAATTTTCCCGCCTTTCCTCCATTTTGTGACCCCATCCCCTCACAATTTTCCCGCCTTTCCTCCATTTTGTGACCCCATCCCCTCACAATTTTCCCGCCTTTCCTCCATTTTGTGACCCCATCCCCTCACAATTTTCCCGCCTTTCCTCCATTTTGTGACCCCATCCCCTCACAATTTTCCCGCCTTTCCTCCATTTTGTGACCCCATCCCCTCACAATTTTCCCGCCTTTCCTCCATTTTGTGACCCCATCCCCTCACAATTTTCCCGCCTTTCCTCCATTTTGTGACCCCATCCCCTCACAATTTTCCCGCCTTTCCTCCATTTTGTGACCCCATCCCCTCACAATTTTCCCGCCTTTCCTCCATTTTGTGACCCCATCCCCTCACAATTTTCCCGCCTTTCCTCCATTTTGTGACCCAATCCCCTCACAATTTTCCCACCTTTCCTCCATTTTGTGACCCGTCCCCTCATGATTTCCCCACCTCTCCTCCATCTTGTGACCTCATACCCTCACGATTTCTTGCCTCTCCTCCATCTTGTGACCCCGTCCCCTCACAATTTCCCCACCTTTCCTCCATTTTGTGACGCCGTCCCCTCACAATTTTCCCACCTTTCCTCCATTTTGTGACCCCATCCCCTCACAATTTTTCTGCTTCTCCTCCATTTTGTGACCCCGTCCCCTCACGATTTCCCCGCGTTTCCTCCATTTTGTGACCCCATCCCCTTACGATTTCTTGCCTTTCCTCCATTTTGTGACGCCGTCCCCTCATGATTTTCCCACCTTTCCTCCATTTTGTGACCCGTCCTCTCACGATTTCCCCGCTTCTCCTCCATCTTGTGACCCCCATCCCCTCATGATTTCCCCGCCTTTTCTCCATTTTGTGACGCCGTCCCCTCACGATTTTCCCGCCTTTTCTCCATTTTGTGACCCCGTCTTCTCACTATTTCCCCGCAGGAGGAGGGGCTCAAATTGACCTTCCAGAAACATCGGCTGGGGCCCAACGGGGCCCAACGGGCGCCCAACCCCCCCAAGAAAAACAGCAAGAAACTGGTGGAGGTGAGGAGATTTCGGGGACAAAAACCCCATTTCGGGGAGTTTGGGGGAACCTCAGGATTTTTGAGAGATTTGGGTTCCCCTGTGTTCAAATTTATCAAAAAGGGTTTGGGGGTAAACACCAAAAATTGGGGTTTGCTGTTGGGTTTTGGGGTTGGTGACAGAATATGGGAGTTTTCTATCAGTTTTTTGGGGGTTTTTACCAAAATTTGGATGTTAGCCATCAGATTTTTGGGTTGTTTCGCAGTTTTGTGCCCGAATTTGGCGTTTCCCATCAGAATTTGGGGTTTCCCATCAAAATTTGGGGTTTCCTGCCAGATTTTGAGTTTCTCACCCAAATTCAGGCATTTGCCAGCAGTTTTTTTGTACTATTTACTGGTTTTGCACCCAAATTGGGGGCTGGGAGTTTTTTGGAAGACCCTGAGGGGTTCACAGGGTTCAAACCCCCCCGGATTTTGGGGAGCCACTGTTTTCACCCTGAATTTAGGTGGTTTTCTGCCACAATTTGGGGTTTTCCTCACTTTTTGGTGGTTTTTCCCAAAACCCCCGTTTTTCCCCCCAAGCTGGAGCTGCGCTGCCTCGAGGGGCTCCGGGACCCCCCGGGGGACCCCGAGGGCGCCGTGGGAGCCCCTCCCCCCCACCGTGGAGACGGCCCCGAATTCGCCGACCCCCGGCTGCTCCCGGTGAGCCCCAAAAACCCCGGAATTCACCCCAAAACCGCAGGGTTCCCCGCAAACCCCCCCGAATTCACCCCAAATCCTCTTCTGGTCCCCCCACAGTTTGTGGAGCAGCGACGGGAAAAGTGGCACCGGAAAAAGGTAATTTGGGGACGCCCAGAATTCCTAAATTCTCCAAAAATGGGGCTGGGGGCGGGGCCAGAGTCCTCTCATGTCACTCAGGGGGGTCCTGGCCCCTCCCACTCCTTTGGGGGTGGGGCACGGCACAAAGTTTGGGGGTTTTAAAACTAATTTTGGGGCAGTTAAAAATATTTAAGTCTCTTTTGTAATTGTGAGGGTGCAGTCTGACCCTGCACAACCGAGCCCCGCCCCCTCATTAATAATTCTCTCTCTCTGCCCCCCCAGTTCCTCCCCTCCCCCCCCTCAGGTTTGGACCTTTCCAAGATGGTGGCGCTGATGGGGGGCGGAGCTAGCAGCACAGGGGGAGTGGCTTCTCCTTCCTTGGCCCCGCCCCCACGCTTCCGGCCAGAAGCAGAAGAGGAAGCGGAAGCAGGAAGTGGGTGCTGCCCCCTGCTGGCCGACCCCATGTTGCCGCCCACTTCTGACTCTGATTAAGCCCCGCCCCTTTTCCTGCCGGGGCCACGCCCCCCTCCCCATATTTATATAAATATGTAAAATGTCTCTGTGTCATAGGGGGGCGGGGC
>NW_024530300.1:5656-9576 GCF_017590135.1 Pyrgilauda ruficollis
GGGCTGAGGTGAATTTGGGGGAGTTGAGGTGAATTTGGGGGGGGCTGAGGTAAAGTTGGGAGGTTTGAGGGAAATTTGCGACGGCTGAGGTGAATTTGGGGGGTTTGAGGGAAATTTGGCAGGTTTGAGGAGGATTTGGTGAGGCCTGAGGTAATTTTGGGGATGCTGAGGTAAATATGGGGGTTTGAGGTAAACTTGGGGGGTTTGAGGTAAACTTGGGGTGGTTGAGGTGAATTTGGGAGGGCTGAACTAAACTGGGGGGGGAGGCTGTGGGAAATTTGGGAGATTTGAGGTAAATTTGGGGGATTTGAGGCAATTTTGGGGAATCTGAGGTGAATTTGGGAGGGCTGATGTAATTTTGGGGATGCTGAGGTAAATTTGGGGGCTTTGAGGTAAATTTTGGGAGATTTGAGGTAAACTTGGGGTGGTTTGAGGTAAATTTGGGGTATTTAAGGTAAATTTAGGGGCATTTGAGTTAAATTTGGGAGATTTGAGGTAAACTTGTGGGGTCTGAAGTGAATTTGGGGGAATTGAAGTAAGTTTTGGGAGATTTGAGGTAAATTTGGGGGGTTCGAGGTAAATTTGAGGGTTTTTAGAGTGAATTTAGGGTGAATTTTGGGGGGAATTTGGGGTGAATTGGGTTATTTTGGGAGTCTCACCCCTGTTTTCTCCCCCAGAAAGGGGAGGATGAGTTCGGGGGCGTCGATGCCATCGTGGTGGCTGTGGGGGTGGACGAGGAGATCGTCTACGCCAAATCCACGGCGCTGCAGGTGAGGGGAAAACCCAAAAAAACCCCAAAATCCCTGAGGGGAAATAACAAAATCCCCAAAAATCCCAAAATTCCTGAGGGGGAAATCCCAAAATGCTGAAAAAAACTCAAAATCCCTGAGGGGAAATAACAAAATCTTAAAAAAAACCCTGATAATACCTGAGGGGAAAATCCAAAAATCCCAAAATCCCTCAGGGGAAAATCCCAAAGTCCTGAAAAAAAACCCCAAAATCCCTGAGACTGTCCATTTTTGGGGTTCTTCTGCCCATTTTTGGGTTTCCGTATTGGTTTTTGGGGTTCTTGGGTTGGTTTTTGAGGTTCTTCTGTCCATTTTTGGGGTTCCTTTGTCCATTTTTGGGTTTCCCTATTGGTTTTTGGGGTTCTTGGGTTGGTTTTTGAGGTTCTTCTGTCCATTTTTGGGGTTCCTGTGTCTGTGCCCATGTTTGGGGTTTCCCTGTCAGTTTTTGGGGTTCCCATCCGTTTTTTTGATTCCTGTGTCCATTTTTGGGGTTCCTGTCTCATTTTTTGGTGCTCCTGGCCCATTTTTTGGGCTATTTCTGTGGGGTTTTCGGTATTCCTGTGTTTTGGGGTGTCAGATTTTGGGGTGACCCCGATGTCCCCGTCCCCAGACGTGGCTCTTCGGCTACGAGCTGACCGACACGGTGATGCTGTTCTGCGAGGAGCGCGCTCTCTTCCTGGCCAGCCGCAAGAAGGTCGAGTTCCTCAAGCAGGTGGCCCAGGGCAAGGGCAACGAGGGGGCCACCAACGGGCTGCCGGCCATCACCCTGCTGGTCCGGGAGAAGGTGGGATTTTGGGTCATTTTGGGGTCACTTTGGGTCATTTTGGGTCACTTGGGGTCATTTTCAGGTCATTTTTGGTCTTTTTTGGTCATTTTGGGGCTGTTTTGGGGTCCTGGGGGCCACCAACGGGCTGCTGGCCATCACCCTGCTGGTCCGGGAGAAGGTGGGATTTTGGGTCATTTTGGGGTCACTTTGGGTCATTTCGGGGTCCTTTGAGGGTCATTTTTGGTCTTTTTGGGGCCATTTTGGGGTCCTGGGGGCCACCAACGGACTGCTGGCCATCACCCTGCTGGTCCGGGAGAAGGTGGGATTTTGGGTCATTTTGGGGTCACTTTGGGTCATTTCGGGGTCCTTTGAGGGTCATTTTTGGTCTTTTTGGGGCCATTTTGGGGTCCTGGGGGCCACCAACGGACTGCTGGCCATCACCCTGCTGGTCCGGGAGAAGGTGGGATTTTGGGTCATTTTGGGGTCACTTTGGGTCATTTCGGGGTCCTTTGAGGGTCATTTTTGGTCTTTTTGGGGCCATTTTGGGGTCCTGGGGGCCACCAACGGGCTGCTGGCCATCGCCCTGCTGGTCCGGGAGAAGGTGGGATTTTGGGTCATTTTGGGGTCACTTTGGGTCATTTCGGGGTCCTTTGAGGGTCATTTTTGGTCTTTTTGGGGCCATTTTGGGGTCCTGGGGGCCACCAACGGGCTGCTGGCCATCGCCCTGCTGGTCCGGGAGAAGGTGGGATTTTGGGTCATTTTGGGGTCACTTTGGGTCATTTCGGGGTCCTTTGAGGGTCATTTTTGGTCTTTTTGGGGCCATTTTGGGGTCCTGGGGGCCACCAACGGGCTGCTGGCCATCGCCCTGCTGGTCCGGGAGAAGGTGGGATTTTGGGTCATTTTGGGGTCACTTTGGGTCATTTCGGGGTCCTTTGAGGGTCATTTTTGGTCTTTTTGGGGCCATTTTGGGGTCCTGGGGGCCACCAACGGGCTGCTGGCCATCGCCCTGCTGGTCCGGGAGAAGGTGGGATTTTGGGTCATTTTGGGGTCACTTTGGGTCATTTCGGGGTCCTTTGAGGGTCATTTTTGGTCTTTTTGGGGCCATTTTGGGGTCCTGGGGGCCACCAACGGGCTGCTGGCCATCGGGGTCATTTTGGGTCACTTGGGGTCATTTTCAGGTCATTTTTGGTCTTTTTTGGTCATTTTGGGGCCATTTTGGGGCTGTTTTGGGGTCCTGGGGGCCACCAACGGGCTGCTGGCCATCACCCTGCTGGTCCGGGAGAAGGTGGGATTTTGGGTCATTTTGGGGTCACTTTGGGTCATTGCGGGGTCCTTTGGGGGTCTTTTTTGGTCTTTTTGGGGCCTTTTTGGGGTCCTGGGGGCCACCAACGGGCTGCTGGCCATCACCCTGCTGGTCCGGGAGAAGGTGGGATTTTGGGTCATTTTGGGGTCACTTTGGGTCATTGCGGGGTCCTTTGGGGGTCTTTTTTGGTCTTTTTGGGGCCATTTTGGGGTCCTGGGGGCCACCAACGGGCTGCTGGCCATCGCCCTGCTGGTCCGGGAGAAGGTGGGATTTTGGGTCATTTTGGGGTCACTTTTTGTCATTTTGGGGTCATTTTTGGTCTTTTTTGGTCATTTTGGGGTCATTTTTGGGTCCTTATGGGGTCCTGGGGGTCACTCTCTGGTCCTGGGGGTCACTTTGGTGTTTTGGGGTTTTTTATGGGGTCCTGGGTGTCACTTCGGGTCATTATGGGGTCTTGGGGGTCTCTTGGGTCATTTCGGGGTCACTTTGGGTCATTTTCGGTCATTTTGGGTGATTTTGGGGTCATTTTGGGAGGTTTGGGTCATTTTGGAGTCACTTTGGGTCGTTTTGGGTTTTTATGGGATCCTGGGGGTCACTTTGGTGTTCCGGGGGTCACTTTTGGCTCTTTTTTGGGTCATTTTGGGGTCACTTGGGTCACTTTTGGTCACTTTGGGCTCTTTTTGGGTCATTTTGGGTCATTTAGGTGTCACTTGGGTCATTTTGGGGTCACTTTTGATCATTTTGGTGCCCTGAGGGAACTTTGGACAACCCTGAGAACGTTGGGGTTGGGTTGAGAACCTGGGGCTGGGCGTGTCCACCCTGCCCCGCCCTCCTTGGCCCCGCCCCCACCTTGGCCCCGCCCCCCGGCAGAACGAGAGCAACAAGGCCAACTTTGAGAAGCTGATCGAGGCGCTGAGGGGCAGCCGGGGCGGGCGGCGCCTCGGCGTCTTCTCCAAGGACAAGTTCCCCGGAGAGTTCATGAAGAGCTGGAACGACGCCCTCAGCAAGGAGGGCTTCGAGAAGGTCCGGGGGGCGGGGCTTGGCCGGGGGGAGGGGCTGCAGG